>NW_008795863.1:2827428-2835766 GCF_000699145.1 Aptenodytes forsteri | reverse complement strand
ACCTTATAGCGGCCTTCCAGTACTTAAAGGGGGCCTACAGGAAAGATGGGGAGGGATTCTTTATCAGGGAGTGTAGGGATCGGTCGACAGTTTACAGTTTTAAACTGAAAGAGGGTAGATTTAGATTAGATATAAATTCTTCACTATGAGGGTGGTGAGGCACTGGAACAGGTTGCCCAGAGAATTGTGGATGGCTGGAACGCCTCTCCTGTGAAGAAAGGCTGAGAGAGTTAGGATTGTTTAGCCTAGAGAAGAGAAGTCTCCAGGGAGACCTTATAGCGGCCTTCCAGTACTTAAAGGGGGCCTACAGGAAAGATGGGGAGGGATTCTTTATCAGGGAGTGTAGGGATCGGTCGAGGGGTAACAGTTTTAAACTGAAAGAGGGTAGATTTAGATTAGATATTGGGAAGAAATTCTTCACTATGAGGGTGGTGAGGCACTGGAACAGGTTGCCCAGAGAAGTTGTGGATGGCCCCTCCCTGAAGTGTTCAAGGCCAGGTTGGATGGGGCTTTGAGCAACCTGGTCTAGTGGAAGGTATGGCAGTGGGGGTGGAAGTAGATGATCTTTAAGGTCCCTTCCAACCCAAACCATTCTCTGATTCTATGATAGCATAGACTGATCTTTCTCCAACATTTCCTGTATTTCCAGCTAAGAAACCTGCCCTAATGCCTCCAAGACTTTTTTTTTTTCCTGAGCATCAGGACAAGGGGCCAGATATTCAGGAATGAAAATGTGTATGTCACTAATTTAAATCAGCTATAGATCTTGCCCACTGAGCATGAAAAAAGCTGTGGCTAATCTGTTCTTTCCCAGACTGTGGGCCACAGAAGAACATAACCAAAGCAGCGAAAAATACATCGTCTGTAAAGCCAGGAAATGCCAATTGCTAATGGGAAGGAGAGAGACTATTTGTCCATTCTGGTACATGCATGAGGCAAAATGCTGCTCTAAACCCAAGTATTTTGGCTCAGTTGCCATCATTTATAACTGGAACATAAATGTGACCAGTACAAAGATAATTAATAGATTTCTTTCTTGCTATTGAAACCACCGGACTACATTTTGAGTATACAGCTGAAATTAACAGAAACAGGGCAGAATAAAGTAATCTGAGGTGGCAGCTTTCCTGCCAAGTACCTGTTTGCCAGAACTTCCTGAGGTAGCAAGCCCAAGAGAGATGCAAGTACACAAAAAATCAAACTTTTTTTCGAAATCAACATATACAGAACAATTTGTACTGCTATAGGTATCCCTGATGGGGAAGGAGGAAAACAGATTTAAAAAAAAAACAAAACATTGTACTCTAATAATTAATTCCAGACCTAGTCAACAATGGTTTCTCGAGTTTTAATATAACCATATTTTCACTTGGTTTATATTAGACATTCTGCTCAAAATCTATTCTTAGACATCCTCAAATACCATGATAATATGGCATCATAAGTACAGGAAAAATAAATTGGTAGATGTGATTTTAATTACTGAGTAGCTTTAGAACTCCACTAGCACAGACTATTGCTCACAGGCAGCAGAACAACACAGGGACTTCTCAAGAAAGTCTCTACCTCAGCATGACAGCAATGAGTAAATGAATATTAGAAAGGTCTTTTACATTTCTGCTACAGTTGTTTCTAAGCTGGACTGTAAGAGTCTGGCCAGCCTAAAAAACTAGGGATCATCATCTCAGCAGCTTGCAAACTATTTCTCTAGAAGAGAAGTCTGAGAAGCTAAAGTGCTTTGCTCTGACAAGTACAGCAAGGAAGTGATCTTATTCCAGTCACATAAAGAAGTTTGGACCAGAAAAAATGAGGCTGGATAAGTCACAGACACTCCCTAACAGATGGAGGAATTTCCTTCTCTGTGGACTGTGGAATACCAGTTTAGTCATCCAGTAATTGCAATAAATATGGATTTGGAACATCTGACTTTTTTTTCAATTAGTCATGATCCACTAAACACGTTGCTCACTGGTTCTGTATGCTCTGCTGCAGAATCTCCTCCCTATTAACTCAGACCTAATGGCACATAAGGTACCTGAGTGCTTCCAATAAGTCCCAGAGAGCTAATACTAGCTTTATGGGAGGACAGCCTGTCCAAGAGAAAACATTATGTTCTTTAAAGCCAAAAACTCCACCTTACTTCTTTCTGTGAATGGTCTCTCTCCTTACTTCAGAAGTTTCAGTTCTTTGGAGCATTTTATCTCCCCTCCTTTTTCTGTCACACAGATGTACACGTGTCCCATTTCTTTTAATGTGGGAAAGGAACAGCTCCTGAGCAAAAGAGTCAAGCTACCAAGCTCATATACATATTTTTTAATAAAATTAATGCAAACTTGATACCAAAATATTTTTCTCCCAGTTCTCTCCCTTCCCTCAGATCAAACAGGCTACCTCTGAGCAAACCACTTATGTCACTGTCTAGAAAAATCAGTTCTGAGCTGGATTTTTTCAGATCCTTGCAGTTTGGTTATAAACAAATTCTGAATCCTTATACCAAGGTATATGTTTATCTGTCCACTGTGGACTACAGTTACTGTAACTGTATTACTTGGGCCTTTCATCCACTAGGCCTGAGCAGAGTAACCCTGCTAGTGTTGGGCAGCATCCTGCATTTCCATTTTCCCGTAACATTTTCTCCAGAACAGCCTTAAGATGGATTCCTTCTGCTAACATCACACCTACATCTGTAATTTTCTAGTGAAGCTGAAATCATGTGAACGTGTGCAAGAATTAGGTGCTCTTTAGGTTATTGTCTGACCTCGATATCTGACTGACTCGCCTCAAAGAGAGCAAGTCAGTCTATGTATGGCTAGGCTTCACCACTTCATAACTACAATAAATATGTGGCATCAGTAGTAGCTGTATCCTCTGACTACCTGGGCCCGTGAGAGCTCAACATCTGCAGACTTACATAAAGTGGCAGTGCTAAAAAGCCTCCTGGATCTGCAACGAGGTGTCTGAGGCTGCTTTGGATGGGTGATACCAAAGGCAACTGGCCTGCCTTTTGGGGAGCCTTTTGGGCAGTCTGAAGCAAGAGTAACTTAAAAATGATGTGTGGAATAGCAGAGTCTCTGAGAAAGGTAGCTCTCCTCTCTTTCAGGAGAAAGGTTTGCTCTAGTGTAGCAGAGGCTGTGGAACGATATCTTAGGGGCTTCCTAGGAGCAAGTGAAACAAGGAAGGGCTAGCACATACAATGTGCTTTCCCGATGTTGTGAGAAAACAGCACCAGTAGACTGGAAAGCTGGGAAACATTGCTGGGTTGTCTCAGAAAGACCAGTTATTTTCTGCCCTGTCATGGAAGGCAGGTCTACCTGGGCATGGACAGGCTTTTTTTGGTCAGCTTCCTGCATATGGGCTGTTACATTGTAGATTAATTGCCCAAGAAAGGAAAGGAAAGGAAGCGGTCTTGGGAGAAAAGTATACTTCTGTTATATCCGCTACACAAGACAGTGACGCTCTGTTCCAATGCACGTGCGTCTGTTTTCAGGCAGGATAACAGCACTGCGTTTTGTATAGGAAGTGTTAATCTATTTAAAGGACGATGTTGATTTATTTGTCTTTCATTGTGGATCCACAGCCACACTTAGGAAATGTCATGATTCAGACTGTTTGTCTCCTAGAAAATCAATGTGTAGATTGAGTTCTCTGGTGTCTTTGCTTTGCATTCCCTCTTCATGTGCCTTATTAAATGAAATGTTTTTGAAGAGTTTTAACAAGAACTACTTCTTCTTGTTAAGTAGTTCTTGACAGAACTACTGTCACCAGCTACTTCCCCTGCAGTGACAGCAGACCCACATCTGCACTCTGTCCCTGTGGGGGTACTCATCCTGTCTCCATATTTCTGTCTGGGAGGAAAGAGGGGCACTCGTCCTTTGCCTTCCTGGCTGACCTCAGAACAAAGAGTTCTGAGCTGGAGGAAGTGCAGATAAAACTCATCCACAGCATCTATACTCCACTCCTAATGAGAACTAATCCCGCCACTGCACTGTTCTTTCAAAGTAACAGTAAACAGATAAATGCTTATACTTGAAAATGCAGTTGTGAGATGAGTAAGGAGGGCGCAGAGGCAGTGTAATATCTGCAACTCAGTTCTAATCATATAAGAGTAAAATTCACATCACAGTGAATTGACAACATTTTGCTTGTTTAAATTTAGATCCCAAGTTGATCCTTCCCATTGCAATATTTTCCCTCACATACGCAGCAGTGGCTAAACCTATGAATAAGTGCCATTAGTCTCCGGGATCTTATAAAGACAGCGCTATTCACTGTGGCCTGGAACAATTGTTTGGCGAGGTATATAGCTAAATCACCTGGATTTTGATTGTTTAAATTCTGAACTTGAAATCAGAGGACAAATTTTGAAGTGATTCTCATGCAATTAAAAAAAAAGACAGAAAAAGAGAAAGTTCACAACAGTGATACACAGCCAACTAAAATTTTGTACTCTAGGGTATTTGAGTGTGCAATACAAGATTTATTCTCCTCTGTATATAAATCTGTTTCACACATTCAAATAAATGCAGCTGTGTTTATTCCAGAGAGTAGAGTTCCAGATGTACACATGCAGAACTCCAGATATACATATGAGCACCTTATTACATTACAATTTTCCATTACACTTTGTAACACTTAGAATTTTATGCCACAGAGCCCTCTGGAATATGCCCCAGTACATTCAGCACTTGCCCAAACAATACAATCTGAAATCCTAAGGGCCACCCAAGCTTGAACTGCTGTGATACCACCTCCATGTTTTGCCTGGAATGAGAGGAGGCTTTCAGACTGTAAGAATTTAAGCTACAGGTTCAGCACTTGAATAATACTATTCTTTCAGCAGTATGATATAACTGTGAAGTTTTAGACCTTACAATAACTTCAAACTATACTAAAAAATAGCAACTCCAGAAGAAATTCATATTTTTGCAAACAGACAATGTCTGCTTGCAGGCATAATAATGAAGGTATGCCAAAAAACCTGCCAGTGACACATACAGAAAGGCACTGGACTGAAAATTTCTGCTGATTTTTAAACAAAAAAAATTAATTTCTTCTGTAAGTCCAATCACAGTAAGATAGATTTCACAGCCCCCCGGCATTAAGTAGCAGCTCTCGTTAATAAAAATGTAAAAGACATTAAAAGCATAAAGCAATAAACTTGAAAACATAAACCATACCATTCACTTCATAGCCTGCTCTTCAGACACCATTAGCATTATTGTACTCTTTGAGATGTGGGCCATAGCATTAATAGCCACAATACAAACTGCAAATACAAAAATTCTTAGTAAAACTGTAAAAAAAAAAAAAGGGTATGCTGTTTTCTATAAAGTGCAGACAAGAACCCTATACAATTTAGGTTACAGTTCTAGACACTATTTATTTCACATATTTATTTGCTTAGTAGATTATTTTCCCAATATGAAACATGTAAATAGTGTCATGGAGCACACACTGAAAATCAAAGGCAAAAAAGGAGTGTAAAATAAACAGAATACAGGGAAGATTTCCTACCATCATGCAAAATAGCTTATTTGTATCAGGAAAAGTTTATTTTCTATGGAACAGTACAGAACTGCAGCAGAAAAAAATAGTGGAAATAATGTTACCGAAGACAAAAATTTAAGATCCATTTAGACATTTGGTTTTTTAGTCCATCACCTTGTGAAGATGTCAAACAACTATAAAGATAGTAGAGATGTTTACTTTTCTGAAACCACTGATGAAACCTTTACGCAAACCACACTGACACCCTGTAAATAAGTATTTTTCAAGATTAAAAATATCTGTTCTTTTCACAATTCTTTTCTGATTCAGTTCATCATTTAGAAAGCCTGTTCTCTGTAAAACATCACAGGCTCTATTGTAGTTGATTTTTAAACTACATCAATTTGTCAAGTCAAAAGACGCTTATCTTTATTGGCAAATAAGTCAGAGACAAGTTGGAAATCTTTAAAACACCGTTGTTAAGCGATCTAATCACAAAAAGAAGGATTTTACTTTCTATAAAATGTCTCCATAATATTTTAACACTTTCATAGTGCAGGCAATCTAGAAGAACAGTATCAAGAACCTTCCACGACATTTCACTTCTGGCCTGAGAACTTCTATATAAGGAATGTACACAAAGGGTACTTTTTAGGAGGTTACTGGCACCTGAAAGTGGCCCCTGAGGTACAGATGTAGCATTGCTACTATGAGAGCTTATAGTTAACAGTTTAAAAATGAGGTGTGGAGGGAGAGAGTCCAGCATCGAACCTTTTCCGGTGCACACACTGAGGCACTGTACTGCATATGTATCCAGCAGAACCCTCATTCAGCTTGTAAAGTCTGATCCCATACCAGGCATACTTCATGGAAACAGTTTAAAAATAAGTTTTCCCAGTGAATAGCAGGTGGGACTACCCTACAAAATCTTTTTTGGCTTGGGGCACAAACCTCCTGAAATACTTCACCCAAAAGAACGATAAAAGATGTATTGCTTGAGACTTTGGTCATAGTCTGGCTGGTGTCTGGGCAGAGCCTGATAACTCATGTTTTGCGAAGGAATCTGCCTCACTGTGTGTGTTTACACTGCCTATGTGACGACCAGCTGACACAACCATTTTCTATTCTAGGTGGTCTCACAAGTTCAAGTACTTTTTTATCCAGAGACAGACTGAAGGGAATCCACTGTATACATTGAGTTGTAATGTGATTTGCGAGTACCTAGTAAACAAAAACACCTTATGTTTGTCGCAACTGAAGCTCTAGATCCTTAATTAGTAGATGACTGGATTGCTGACAGAGTTCAAAGATACAGTGATAATGAAGTCAGGAATAAGCAACCTGCACACCCTGGTGGAGTCACTAAAGGAAAGTGAGAGGGAATTTGGTAATTAGATTGCTTTAGAAAGCACTATAGCACAATGCAAACAAACAAAAAGATTACTGGCGTGTCAGCAATGAGGATATTTGAAACAGTCTAGATTTACACTAACTCATTTGAGCCCATTTCTCCTGCACATCCACTCAAAATAATTCTGACATCACATTTACCCTGGCAGGACTGTTAGGTCTCCGACTAAGGTATATCAAACTCTGATTTAGCATTTCTACAAAATGAATAAAAAGTAGATAAATGCTCAAATCAGGAATTCCGCTAGTTAAACATCCTATATGCTAGCACACAGAATAAGACAAGGGAATTAGCAAGTGTGATAAATACCAAAATACTTTTCCTAATGCCCATATGGGACATGACACAATATTAGATTTTGATCCAAAGTCCAGGGTCTTTGTTGCCTGCGTGGGAGGAAAATGGCAGCATTATTCTCTGCATTTAAATTAATCCATCAGGAAAAAGTAAAATAAAATAATTACATGTCCTACAGGAAATATATTATAAAGACTAAATGTAAAGTACATTGGTGTCAGGTGCTACACTACAACTTACAATGTAATGGCACAGGGTGCTACTTTCTCTGGATTTCTCCTGTAATCCATTGGCAAAGAGAAGCTCTTCCAAAGGCTGACTTAAAGCATCCAGATTGGGCTTCTCCTCTTAACCAACCTCTGCAGGCGATTCTAGAGTGGGGTCACTCTTGTGAGAATAGGAAACTCGTGAACTTTCTCTGCTTCCTATTTATAAACAGCATTTTCTATTCCCCCTTGAATCTAGTTTTTGACTCGACCACTACTCACTGGCTGCTTCACAACCTGTCTAATCTGTGCCCCAAAATCCATACTGAGTACATTTTAATGACCTATTCTGAAAGAACTGAAAATTATCATTTTCATGAATACAACAATGAATGTTAATACTCCAACAGTTACAAAGAAAGTTTGCTGCTTGCCATCCATACCGTCCCCTTCCACAAAGGATAACTGATCCTTTGAACTCAGTCAGCCATGTGTGCGCAAAGCAATTAGTGGAAGCACAGAAGCCAGGTAACATCAATGACTTTGTAATGGTGTGCTAACTCTTCAAGTATTTTTAAATAACTAGCATATCCATAGTGTCCTGCCCCGTGCCTGCAATGTCTAAGCATAGGCAAAAACTACAATGCCAGCAAAAAATGCAAATTCAGACACAAAATATCCATGTCACTTAACTCGGCAGATCTTGTGCTTTCCAATTCAGGGGAGAAGCCAAACAGTCCTTGATCCTGTGACACTCTCAAAGGTCTAATAATCCACAACAAGCACAGGACAAGTGGAGTGTCCTGTGGTGTAAGGTACTACCATGTTAGCAGTAAAAGTAAATGCACGTTGTCCTGGTTTCGGCTGGGATAGAGTTAATTTTCCTCCTAGTAGCTGGTACAGTGCTGTGTTTTGGATTCAGTATGAGAATAATGTT
>NW_008795863.1:2791298-2827115 GCF_000699145.1 Aptenodytes forsteri | reverse complement strand
GTCTTTATCTCACCCCACGAGTTTTCTCCCTTTTACCCTTCCGATCCTCTCCCCCATCGCACCAGGGGGGAGTGAGCGAGCGGCTGCATGGTGCTCAGTTGCTGACTGAGGTTAAACAATGACAATGTTACCATGACAAAGCTAATACCAGGGGGATCCAAATTCCAATGTTATATCTAATTTACACAATAATGAACTGATATCTCGATGCCCTTCTGTGTTAAATTTTAGTCTCTCAAGCATTTCTTCTCTTGAACCATCATGTAGTTACTCTCCGCTGAAATATATGAAAAGCTGAAAAGCATTCGAAAAATGAAAATTTATTCAGAAATAGATGCATAAAACCAGTGTGGATGTCTTCTCTAAAAGATAAATAAACTAGCATTTGCTCTATGGGAGTAAATAGTTCTTTATTGCTCAGCAAAAGAAAAGGTTGTGCTTTGCAATAAGGATGCATCAATATACCACACCAGGACTATATGTACCATATGCATAGAGTAGACTGTGCTGCTGCCATCAGCTATGTATTCCTTATCACAGGACCACAGAATGGTTGAGGTTGGACAGGACAGTTTGGTCTGGAGGTCATCCTGTCCAACACCCCTGCTCAAGCAGGGCCACCCACAGCTGGTGGCCCAGGGCCATGTCCAGACAGCTTTTGAGTATCTCCAAGGATGAAGACTCCACAACCTCTTCGGGCAACCTGTGCCAGTACTCGGTCACCCTCACAGTAAAGAAGTGTTTCCTGCTGTTCAGAGGGAAACTCCTGCATTTCAGTTTATTCCCATTGCCTCTGGTCCTGTCAAATGAATGCTTTGCTCTGCTATGAATGCTTTGTTTTTATTGCCAAAATTTAGCACTCATTTTATCTCCTATTTAATTTGTATGACAAAAACAGATATTCTAATATACTCGTATGTACCATAAATTTTGGCAGCATCATCAGACTGTTATCGTTGCGTGGAGCAAATTGTCACTTCACCATATGACATCTAAAATTTAGTTGAGTTGATCATCAAGGTTTTGTTTGGTCTACAAGCCTGTACAACCCTACATCACAATAGCATTTAATTACTATTCATTAATGAATTTTACTTTTAAGGAAAATATCTTTAGTCAAGCAGTTAGCAAGATCATGCCTCCTCTAATTTTAGGGCAAAACGCTTTATAAGCTCATACTCTAAGTTATGTCTTCTTCCACATAAACTTGCATACAAATTGGTATTTACTGTGAATTAGGTAATGCAGTAGGTCCTTGCATTTATTTTTCTTTGTCGTTTTCAGCAAACCTCTGTAGCATTTATGGCAGGCAGCACTTTTAAGTCAACTTTTTATTTGAAGTACAAGTTGGCTGGCATCCAGGCTGCAGACTACCATGAAAAAGGAAAAGAAAAAAACATACAGCCAGGAAAGGGCAAAGTCAGAGGGTTCTAGTCTCTTCTAGCTGAACAGATCCACTCCCATTAATCTCTGCAGGCACTTGGTGCCAACAGGACCACAGTGAAGGCAGACGAGGTCCCTGAGATTAGACGGGGGGCTGCATGCCGTCTGAGAAGGGAGGGGCCTGGGTGTGCAAGTGCCCTAGTACTGGAGTGCTGAGACAAACACTGCTGATTTGCCAAGTGCTAAGTTTTTCCAGTTGCTAAACTGATTTAAACAAGTTTGTTCTGTGTTAATGCTTATTCAAAATGCTACATAAGGGGAACTTGGACTTTTAGGTCACGCTTGGCTAGAGGCATCTTCTCACAGCCTGATTGCCATTAACCCCATCATTTCTACAGCACTTTCAGTCATGCAATCCCCATTGCAATTAATGGCAGATGGGCTACGTCCCATACAAATGTGAGGAAAAAGAGAGGAAGACATATCTCTGTTTAAATGTTTGAGAACATGTACCTCAAGGAAGGGTGGGAGTAGAAGGAAAAATGGCTTAGTGCTACAAAAACATAAAAAATGAAGACCTGGTGGTGAACAGTGAAGACAACTACATCATGAACTGTGCACAGTGATTTTGATGGGTGCAACAGGTGAGGGTACAAAAAGAAAGAAGAAAATACTGAAGATCCCTCCCTTTTCATGACTTGTTTAAGAAAAGAAGCAATGCAATACCAAGGAAACAGAGTAGTGCAATTATTAAGCAGATACAAAGGAACGATGAGAAGGTATGATTAAAAAGAAAAGTGTGGTTGAATGGGGATGGATGAATCAATTGGAGAGTCAGTGTCCTCCCTTTGGATGAGAAAAGTAGGTTAGATAAAACTCCAGCAAATGTACTGTAGGAGGCTTATGAGCTGACGGAAGAATTGACATGAAAATGTTGAGAATGTTCCCAGTAAATTAGCTTAATGATTAATTGGAAATTGCATTCTTGAAAGTCTTACTTAAAAATACTCAAAATTAAAGAAACTTAAAGGACTCAGGACTGAGTTTATACACTGTGAGTACAATCATACAGGAAGACGGGGGCTCACTACATACACACGATCATCAAAACAATTAATGTCCTATCTATTTAGCTAATGAGAGAGAACAGTTAAGGGAACTTAAAAGTCCAGGCTTAAACTTTCAGTATACTTATCATTTCTTATATTGTTTGCTTACTCTTGACATTTCCCAAAACTTGGATAATGAAAACGCTCCCCTTTGTATGCACTCAGTTTTACTTTCTGGTTGTCCATGTTGCCTGGCAGAGCTCTCAGCACTGCCATGTTTATTTAGCAAAACTCTTTTTACTGGAATTCTTATATCAAGGAATGTACATATTTGTCAGTCATGATTTAACAATAGGGTTTTTTGTTGGATTTTGTGTTTTTTTTAAAAACAAAATCTAAATTGAAACCTAATGTGGAATCAACAAAAATCTTTCAAAACTATCTCTATCTCTGTGAAATGTACCTGTGCAGATGCACAAAATCGATTTTTTTAAATCAGATTCCTTGTTCATTTTACATTACAGTGCAATAAAGATAAAATAAGGGTAACTGAAAAACTTCTAAATTACACATTGGCATTGGAAAATAAGATAATGAAAGTGCTCACAAAAATGAAAGGGAGGGATAAAGCAGTAACGTTGATACATATTTTGACATAGAATAACCAAATATACAGGACTACAGCTTGCAATGTCTTACATAAAAAAGAGATGAAGTTTAAGGCACAAAAAGATTTTGCAGGGTTCTGGATGGGTCCTTATTTTGGGATTTTTTTGTGGAGTGAATTCTACTGACAGTATTTAAGAAAGAAAATATCATATATAAATGAATAGTGGACTATAAAGAACAGGAACCCATCATTCCAAAGCAGTCTTGGGATATATTTCAATATCCCATTTTGGGGTACCCCTTACTATTTTGTAACAAGAGAAATTGTATATTGAACTGGTTTTTGAACAAGAAGTCAGAGAGCGGGGCATTTTGGAAATGAAGAATTACAGTTTCCAGCAAGATATGTTTTTCAAAATTCTCTTTATCAAGTATAAAGAATTCATTTATGCTGGGGCAACCAGGTAAAAGTCTTCTCCATTTTTATGAAGATTAAGAGAAAACACTGGGAAAGCTGTAAAGAAAATTAACAGCTTTTTTTTTTTTTAAATCTATCGTCCACCTTCCCTGTGGCACATAAACCACTAGTACATAGACATCCTGCCTTGATTAATGATATATTCACAATGGAAATCCATTATTAAACATTGGTTGCACACCACTGCCTGAGAGAGATCTCTTAACCCTTATTAACAATGCAAAGTATGTTAGACATTATAATATGGTGAATCTTTTTATTTCAGTAGCAGCATACTACTTTTCTGAAAAAACGTCAGGAAATAAGCAAGAAATTTATAATCCTCACACAATTTTACCCAGGGGCAGAAAAATGAAAATATCAGCCTTTAGAATCAGTAAAGGCTGGAAGTGCTATTAAAAGGGCAGTGCCCTGAAGTGGCTCCATACTCCATGTCTCTCAGGTAAATAGCAAAGGAAACATTTGTAGGCCTGATGATAGAAATGCGCAAAACTGTCCTGGGTCTTGCTGGGATGGAGTTAATTTTCTTCATAGTAACTAATAGGTGCTGTGTTTTGGATTTGTGATCAAAGCACTGTTGATAACACACCAGTGTTTTGGCTATTTCTGAAGAGCGTCAAGGCCTTCTCTGTTTCTCACACTGCCCTGGCAGCAAGTAGGCTGGGGATGCCCAAGAAGCTGGGAGGGGACACAGCTGGGACGGCTGACCCAAACCAATAACATCATGCTCAGCAATAAAACAGGGAGGAGTGGGATTTAGGTAGGTTAGCCATCTTTTGTTCGGGAACTGGCTGGGCAACAGTCTACGCATGGGAGTTGGTGGGTGATTGCCTTTGTATCGCTTGTTTTGTCTTCTTTCTCTCTTCTTCCACTTCTCCTTTACTTATTAAACAATTTTTATCTCGACCCATGAGTTTTCTTGCTTTTACTCTGCCTTTCCTCTTCCCTCATCCCACTGGGGGGAGGAGGGGAAATGAGCGAGTGGCTGTGTGGTGCTTAGCTGCTTACCAGGATTAACCCACAACAATGGTATAGTTTTGTAATGGAGAAGAGTCTTTTTAAAAAGTCATTTTGTAACATGGGTCAATCTGGTTTGCTGCCAGGGTGATTTTACATTTAAAAGAGTTTATACCAAAACGTGTCCATGTGCCACGTCTCAGATGACAAGACCTGGCTGACTGCCCATTCACATCTGTTCCCAATATGCACCCCCGGAAAGTAATGCAAATCCTGTAACCACAGCCTCAATATTTTTTTTTTTCACAGCAAACAACAAGCTTTTTCATGAACTGAGCAATGACTTTAGATCAAACATGAGGCCTGTAGAATGGGAACAAGGATAACAATTGACAGATGATGTCATATAAGGATTTGTAAACTTCAGTACAGTAGACGGAGGCAGAGGGAACAGATAAAAGGAAAAGAAAACATAAACAAGTATTAAGACAGTTTGCATTTTGGCTTCCACCTCCAGTTGGATATTTAGTTTCAGAAGGACTAGAAAGCATAAACAGAAGTGTCCAGACATAATGAGTTCTTAGTTATGAAAGAAGGTTCAGGAAAAAAAGTAGAAAGTAATCATAACCATCCCCACCTCTAGGATACCAGACTTTCTTGTGAGGACAGGGTAAAAAAGCAAGGATGGAATTTGGACCCAAGTTAGACCTGTTGAGAATTACTTTTTTTCTACACACTGAGTATCTACATCTTCCATTTACGTTCTTTCCAAAAGGACTGACTTTCGCAAGTGATGAGCACTTTCAACTTCAGTTTAAATCTGTTACTTATTCACGCATTTAGATGCTTAATTTTAGACATCTGTGGTTAGAAAATATCAGCCTTGGACTATATGATAAATAGCATCAGGATTCCTCAGTTTTGCTTTGTATATTCCATGGAAACACCAGAATGCTTTTCAGTTTTTAAGCCTCTGACTTTTAAAAAGCACACTTTTCTGCCCTGAGGTATACTGAAGACAAGGGTGCTTGTATGCAGTGCATTCCTCATCTTCTCCATTTTTCTTCTCCCATTCATCACTCCATGTGGAGGCACGCTCCACTCCCAGCTGCTACCCTGTTCTCTGGAGAACTGAGGTATGATCATTGATGATCCTGCATTGCTATAGAGCAGCAATACCTACTAGTATTTTAATTACAGACCTGAGGAGCATCACAAACCTTTCATCCACATACAAGGTATGCTTTCCATAAACATGTGCCTTCTCTAGCAAAGCAATACATACATTTTAGAACAAATAAAAGAGAAGTTCTAACAAAACAAACAAGCCTAGAGACAAGAATGAGAGAAATAACTACTACAAGTGACAAGTGTGAGTCCTGTCTCTTAAGCACTGTGGGAATTTCTCCAGCTTTTAAGTTAATGAGGGTGGTATAAGAACCTACAGTTTCTCACCTTCATCTCTGTTAGGAAACTAGAGCTGTTGCTTTGAGATGTGGATGTTACAAGAGTTACCCAGACCTTTTGTTACACCCAACCTAGTCGATTAACAGCGATATCACACACAAAATCAGGCATGTAAAGACGCATAGCTTTTCCAGAAGATCTAGAGACTTTCTACTGAGAAAAAAACCCAAAATTTTCACAGTCTTGAAGACAACAGCAAAGGAATTCATCAGGTTTAAGATCAGATCTGTCCTTAAGCAAGATTTCAGTGGAACAACCTTTTACTAGCACAGTGGGAAATGATGTCTATTAAAAAAAAAAAAAGCAGCAACAAAGCACTACCTGATGTCGCAAAAGCACCAAAGCTGTGATAAATACGTTCACCACTTGTTCTTTATAATCATATAAATTTTTCTTGAGCAGTTGATGTTCTCCATATTTCCATGTAAATGTTTACAGAGATAGAGATACAAATATATAGACGACTTGTGATAGAGTACTTAGTTATGAATAGTGTTCATTCTAACTTACTTTTTCTAAATCCAGGATTAAGCAAGGTACTTCACTTTTTAACCTATAAGATAAACTATACTTCTGAGAACGCTCTTTGTTCCAATGCTAATTTATGAATTTGTTTTATCAGGAATTATTGGACAACAGTCTCTAATTCATCTCGGTTTGTTCTATCTGTGGTCCTGCTCCCCAAAGCAGCTAAGAAAATGCTTGAATTTTCATGTCCCTCTCATAAAAGTGATTCATTTTGAAGAAAGAGATATACTTGTCTTGCTACATCAAGTGTTTGCCTCTGACATAGACATATTTGCATTCTGAATGATAACTTTCAGTCTCTCTAATTTTCAACTCTGGATTTTTCTATAATAATCAATATCACGCCTATTACTTTAAAGTACACATTCTGCTATTTGAGATTTCAGGAATATTTTCTAAGTAAAGCCCCATCTCTAAGTCCCAACAGTTGCACACTGTAGAAAAACCAGTCAGAGCCATAAAACAAGGTGTGCATTGTGGATTGTACTGATGCATTACCTATGACCATGGCTCATCTGGCTGCTAGGTTAACAGGTCACTGGCATGGAGCCACCAACTTTCAGAGAACAGCCTCTCTCATGGTATTTTGATATTTCCCCTTCTGGATTTGTCCCAACAGGGAAGTGCTGGAGCATATGAAAACTGGGAGTGGAGCTGTGAAGCTAACCAAACGATTTCAAACCTCAAATGTTTAGGTTAGACGCCTATGTGGTCTTAACCAGTTCACCCATCCCTAAATGTTACAGCATCAGGAATGATGATTTAAAATCACAGGAATGATACAACAGTGCCAGCCACTGTTGAGTGCATTCCACATTTCTTGCAATCGCTTCTGCACCAATGAGCACACTATGTCAATATTTTGGGCATAGTTATACATTTCACCTTTTCCTAGTTCTTTTTAAGCTTATCATTGTAGACTACCTGGACATGCTGTTCATTTGCTGTCCTTGTTCCTGAGCTGCTAGAGGAGCAAGCTAAATAGGATCTGCTAAGCAGTCAGATACCAATGTTGGCAAAAAACCCAACCCTATATGCCAGCAGAGAGCATGGCACTATCCCATGTGCCAGTACGGTTCAGGTCTCACTCCAGACAAAAGTAAAACTAATAGTTTTGTGCAAGATCCTGGGTTTAGATGTACAAGATCCATCAGTATAAAAAGACAGTATTCATTCCTGTACAGGAAGGGGAAATCTTGCAGTATTTTAAAGGGCCTTTGTCATTGTAAAGCACAATTACTGTAGAGCTTTTACTGCTAAAACTCCATACTTTTGTTTCGGGGTTTTTTAATCATGATGCTGAACAAAACAACAGTACCAAAAAAACCAAGGGTCTGTTAGCTCAAACAGAGCAAACTGATTTTTTCATTCTTATTGAAGCTGACGAGACTGTTGGTTCGTTAACATCAGTGGCACCCAACTGTCACCCCTGTCAGAGCGAACCTACTGCCAGTGAGACCCGAAAAGATCACTGGGGTCAGTCCTTCCCACCTGCTCAGGTTGCAGGACAGCTGAGCAACACAATTTTTCCATCATATTGCTTACAAGTCACAGTGATGGCATCTTCATTCACCAGTTTATTGTCCTTTGTTGTACTGGGCGCAGGTGCCCGGGTGTTGGCAGCGGGGAGCTGCAGTGGCAGCCTCTGTGAGGAGAGGCCAGGGCTGCCCAGCGGCGGTTCCAGCCGGATATAGCTGGCTCCAGCTGGTTCCAACAGACCCGCTGCAAGACATAGCTGGGACCCTCAGCCAAGATGGTGGCCTCTGGAAAACATTTAAAGAAAGGGCAAAACGCTGCCTGGGAGCAATGAATAAGGGAAAAAAGTGTGAGAAACAGCCCTGCAGACACCAAGGGCAGAGGAGGTGGAGGGAGAGGAGGTGCTCCCGGCGCCCGAGCAGAGGCTCCCCTGCAGCCGGGGAGGGACAGTCAGAGCTCACTCCTTCGTTTACTGCTCTCTCCCT
The DNA here is from genome assembly GCF_000699145.1 of Aptenodytes forsteri. Classification (NCBI taxonomy): domain Eukaryota; kingdom Metazoa; phylum Chordata; class Aves; order Sphenisciformes; family Spheniscidae; genus Aptenodytes; species Aptenodytes forsteri. The sequence goes on along the minus strand of NW_008795863.1, from coordinate 2,818,683 downwards.
GCAGTTCTTTGAAATGGCTAGGAGGTATTTTACACACCACACCTTGTATGTGCACATCTAATTGCGCGATTAGAAAATAAGAAAACAGGAAAAGAGCTGAAAAAGCCTTGAGTGTTAGCTGTGGGTGAAAGCTCTGGGCTAGGGAGAGTGATCCCGTGGAAGGACACCAGCTGCGGAGCACAGCTGCATGGCTGCCACTGCCAGCATGCCTGCACGGCCCAGCGTACACCCTGGGGCCCAAAAGGGTTTAAAAATATAATTCCTTTCATTGTATTTTACCATGGACATTTTAAACTGCATTAAGAGGCAAATGTTTTGAATCATTACGCTATCAGACTTCGATTTGCCAGGCCACTGAGGGGAAACCTGAAAGCATTCAATAATGTCTCGATATTTAAGTGCATAATGGTAATGTAGGAGAAACAAATGTTTGTATTATCAATACAATATAAAGTGTGACCATGAATCGTGCAAATCAAATCATAAATCACAAAGCCCTAGCTAGTCTCATCAGCCCAGCAGCACGCTATTAAGATTCATTAATGTATTTGGTCTAATCTCCAATACACTGCAAAAATCACGTAAAATCCTTCACTGTTCAATGTTGAAAAATCGGAAATGGGGAGTGATAACAAAGTGTGGTTTTTCACAGCAAGACTACCAGATGTTACAGAAATGAACATCCTGCACAAGCCTCCAGCTGTTTGGAGGGCTGTAACTCAGCACACAATTTGGAGATGGGGTTTAAGCTTGTTTTATTCTTTTCAGTCTCAACAGCCTGAACATTTATTACTCATATTAGTTATTTTACAATTTGGCCTGTAGGGGAAGTTTGGAAGGCAATGATTTTAGAAAAGATAACTCTGAAGAAACATTTGAATGAAGTTAGAAGAAAATGCCGCAACTATGAATAATGAACACACACTACATTACAAGCTTTCAGCCTAGGAGCGTGTATCATTCTTTTAGCCAACATTGGGAAAAACAGAAAAAGAGACTGTATTCGGTTAAGATGACACTTTCTGTCAGAGGCAATGACAGATGTCAAATAAATGCTGAGTGGGAATGAGACTGACATCCACCAAAGACACACATGGCTCCCATACAGTCAAAGGACTAGACTTGTAAACATTTAACAGTTTTAAAAAATCCTCCTCCTACAAACCGTTCTGTTTCCATTAAAATTAAAGAACACTTTGACCAGACAGCCTCTCACAGCATTGCAGTTACTCCTAGAAGTTAAAGGGTAGCTCCTGAAAGTTAAAGCACAACAGTGATTGGTATAAAGGAGGTGTAAAGGTAAATGAGGGGTGAAGGATTTTTGTCTCTTGATTCTTCATGCACTTGAAAGTGCAAATTTGCTGGAGTGGCTTTGTTTACAAGTGTAGATTGAATACAGCAACTATTTAACCAAGAAAATTGGGGTGGTGAGGTATTTGCAGAAAGATTTAAATGCTTCCAAGGGTTTTTTTTAAACCTTTTTTTTTAACTATTATATTTCCACTGTTCACACTAGGGACTGCCAGAATTTCTTTTGAACATGTTCAGCATTCCCAAGCAAAATTTTCATGTCAGATGAAATCTTAAAACTGAAGAAAATATTTTTATTTAATTTTTTCCAAGAAGATTTGAAATAAAGTCTTATTCAGATATCCAAACCAGAAAGTATTAACAAAAATTAATTTCACCTTGTAACCAAAAACTTTCCCCCCCAGAATAAGCCTATTATCTATGCAGTTGGACACACGGCTTAAGAACTGCAAGATGGGTAATTAATGGGGACTAGAGGGGAGCAAAGGTATCTAACCTGCCAGACATGGCATAAAAGTATTGTGGCTTCAAGGCAACAGTTTTGATACAGCTCCATGGGTGATTTGCCTTTGTGGAAGTTGTTGAGAGTATAGGAATATGAATGCTAGGTTGTGGAATTTAAACCTTGGTAAATAATAACAAAAACCTTCAGATGTTTATCACAGCTATTTGATATGTGAACTACACAATCCTGCTGTTATTTCCTATTAATTTTATGTTCTACTTCTTGAATACTACTTCTTGAGCCCTCTCCACAAAAGTTAATGATACTAGAAATTCCTATGTCAGTAGGAGTTCAAGTATCTTGGAAAGAAAACATATAGACAGGATAATTAGCTATGAAAATATACTTTAAATATTATCTCTCTACAGTAACCCTTATGACTCCAAATAATCAAACAATCTCTTTTCTATTTATTTTAATGGAATTTGTTGTGCCTTCCACAATCAGGAGTGAGTAAACATGCTCCATTCTTCCTGCATTGTTTATTCTGCATTAAATATCTTATTCATGCAGCATGTCTTATCTGAAAGGGTACCCTGCTGTACAGCATTAACTTCCTCATTGTAGAAAATTAGCTGTCTCCAGAATGGAATATATTTTGTGTTATGCTTCCTTGAGCACATACAAAATTTCTTAATTCCTGTATTTACACACGTTCTCTGCCTAAAATACGTACAGGTGAAACTGAGGGACTGGTGAGGAAAGAGAAGGTAATTCTTCCCAACTCTGATTCTAAAAAAAGATTTTGCTTACAGCAAGTATCTATAATGCAGCCATCCACTTTTATGTGTGTCATTTGATCCAACAGGAAATAATGTGTGAGTATACAAAGCAGAATTGTATATCAGCAATACTACATAGTTTTTAGATGGCAACCAAGAATAATGCCTACACATACTGTGCAGGGAATAATGAGGGAGCTCAGTTAATCCCAGCTGAAACTGTAGCAGAAACAACCATTATAATTTTTGTCCAAAATACTAGCAGGTTTTAAGGAAATAATTTTTAAATAGATGAGGTTTGGTCTTATTCCAAAAACAAAAGGGCTTTAAAAGCTGGAAACAAAGGACTTTAACAAAGATTACATAAAACTATTTGCATAGGTACATCACCAAATTTTCCCAGCACAGGAATAAGCATAATCTCTTTGGTCCCACTGAAATACCAGTCCATCACTGGAGAAACTAGGAATGCAAAGAGCTGAGAAGAAATAGGAGATATACTTTGAAAAAATTTCCCATATACTAAGAGGAACATATTAATCACTCAATATTTTATTAATAAACAAAACCCTTTAAACTGTCCTAACACTTTTATGTGGATGTTGATGTATCTTCGCTATAGGGATTATACTCATTTTACTGTTTCACATAAAACAGTGTTTTACTACCGACTCTTTGAGGATCTGAAGTATCCATTACTAAGGCTAAAATGTATTCATGATGGACGTCATCTTTCTCTTAGGAAACGATGGGATGAAGGAGATGACAGTAGATGTTACTGCATTTCAGAGGGATGGTTCCTTCATAAAGCAGAAGTGTGAGCAGTGGAATAGAGTTAATTCTCTATGTCTTTAAAAGCTTGGCTAAGAAACACCAAAAAACTTCACAGATGCTTGACTATGGCTCTGCTAAACCACAAGAACTTGCCAGTAGAAAGTATACGCCTGAGAAAAAACATTTAAAGCTTTATGGAAGGTAAGCTACCGTGAGAGTTTCACAATTCTTTTGGGACTCTCCTTTAAAACAAAACTCATAAAGTCAGTACTGAAAAGCCCCATTGCTTTTAAAACTTATTTGAAAACACTATAAGTGAAAGAGCTCTTTGTTTTGTTTTCATACGTAACAGTGGGATTTTTCAAGTATCTGTTTATGACTTTTACAGTCAGCCCTGTCTGAGCATGGCTGAAAACAGAAGTAAACACAAGTAATCAGTGCACAATATTCTTTGCTTTATTCCTTTCTTTTATTTCTACCTTTCTATCTCTTTGGGAAAACTGGTCCTATTTCACATCCTAGAGGATAAGATAAATAGAGATTTGTCCCATATAGAAAGCTAAGCATCCTCTGAGAATACGATTTCTTCCTGGCTAGCCCAGCAACATTTTTATGCTTTCATATCATTAAAAAATCTATTTGAGAATTCTGATTTAATACTAGAAAAGCACAAGCCACTTTAGAATATACAAAATGAATTATTACAGCCAAGTTCTTACCATGGCCATATTCTCAGTCACTAGTATTACATGAGAGTTATAACAAGCTGCAATTTTACTAGACATAAGATATTCTACTTCAGAGATCCTGTCTATTATGGTCTTCTGGAAGTAAAGCCTACCCTTGTTACAGCATGATTAACTGAAGTAAAAAAAGACCAGAAAACAGAATTAAGGTTTTGAATAACAATTAGCATTTTGTGATGTTTGCGTCTCACACTACAGAACTTAAATATACTTTTAACATAACCCTGTTTGGTATGAAATGCCATAGGTGTTCTTTCCCACTTAATTTATGCAAGCAAAGCTCCACACTCCAAGTCTGTCTAGCTGGCCATCACAAATGGAGTATTATCCTCTCACAGTTTCAATTCCATCCCATATAGAGATTTTTACTTCAGGCTGCCATTTTTCCACAGTCCCAGTAGCCACCAAGTATTTTTCTGAACCTGTTAAAACATGGAAGAGGGAGGTACACAATCCCAAGAGGTGTCTGTACCTTCACACAAATGAAAATGATGAAGATTTTGATATAGTGATGATTTACCTTCCATAAAGCTTTGTTTGCCTTTAGAAGATGGAGGATAAACCCCCCCTGCTTGCAGATGCTTATCTTTTGTGACATTTATTTATCAGAACATACAGTTTGCCTTCCCAGCAGCAGGAGAGGCAGTCCTTTTTCTGAAAACCTCTGCCAAAGGCTTAACGCATGTTGAGTGTTGCCAGCTCTTGAGATCTCTTCTGGAATGTGATCCAAGTTTGGTTAGATCTGGAGCCAGCTTTGCAACAGCCTCTTACAAAATCTACCCCCCAACTACCTGTCATGCTCACTCACGTCTGAGATAGATAGACCAAAACACCGGGGTCACCGGAAGAAGTCATCAGAGCTCCCCCACCTTCACATCTGAGCATCCCCCACTTCTTCAGTAAATGAGGCACAGAAAGGCACGAGCAGTTACAGGCAGCTTCTCTCCCTCCTTTGCCTCTCCTTTTCTTTTAGGAATTAGATAGGTCTTAAGTTCTTCCTTTAACATCCAGCTTGCCTCCAAAACAGGAGCTTCTGGACAGGTTTATCCCAGACTAGAATAAGAGGCAGGATCTCACAGGGCTGCTTCATTCCTCTAAAGCCTTGTAGAGCATATTCCAAAAATACAAGAAATTAGACTGAAGTGTGGTCTGAGAGCTCACATAACAGGTCAGGGCTGGCTAACTGGACAGTTGACAGGGAAAATGTAAATTTAGGAGAACTACATTTACTGAGGCAACTAGGAGACAATCCTAACACACACATAGGGCACAGTTTACCAGAGACATAAAAAAAAGCCAGAAGCAATGCGGAGGGGCACGTTCACTGCAAGACTCCCTCTTGTTATGCTCTAACGGATGTTCTTGGCTTTATCAGCCCAGAATGTGGTCCCCCCCTTGGAGAACTGAGTCCATTCCACCAATGCCCTGCAAGATGTCCCAGGCTGACAGAAGGCATACCTGGAAAATGAGGCTTTTCATTTTCAGGATGTCAGAATAAATACGGCAACCCCAGTAGGCAAGAGGGCAACCCCAGCAGTAAAATACAGCTCTGTGCTCAGATGCATAATGTTTGAGAGACAGAAGTCACTGAAAAGACAACAGAGTACAGTATAATCTTTCTTTTAAAAAATTTGGGCCAACCTCAGAGCTTCTAAGATCTGATTTATAGTTTTGAGCCTTCAGATTGCTGAAGCATACACTGTCTCATTGTTGTACTATTTACTGCACGTCAAGGGAAGCTGTTGCATAAATGCTTGCATAACTCATTCTAGAGGATGACTGAAGTCCCAAAACATCTATTGTAGGAGGCAGATACACAACCATAAAATGTTCCAAAAAAGCTATGAAAGAAATGTAGAGTTAGAACTCTGCAAATATATATGGCTCTAAATATATGAAATATTTTCAACTAAATAAGTATCTTTTACTTTTCCATTTAAGAATATTTTTCTTTAAAGAAGTTCTTAGTTCTAGAGACAAAAAAAAATTTCATTGTCTTTGTAGGAGTATTTAACTTAATATGAAAATGTGAGACTTAACAACCACAATGAATCAATTTGGAATCCTATTAGTAAATATCTTGCTTATTTGTAACATACCCTGTTAATGCCAAGGGACTAAGTGGGACTTAATAGGTGTTAAAAATAGGTGTGAAAAAATAAAATTAAGTTACCAAATAAACATTGAGAGAGGCCTTAAACATGAAATACAGGAAGTATTGTTTTTGTTTCTGCATATCATTTGAGAGGGAAGGAGTTGTTTTTATTCTATTCTCAGTCTCCACAGACTTTTCTTTTGACACAGTGTCCTGGTACACTGGGGTAGGTACCCCAATAAGGGTGCTAAGTTATCTGTTTGAAATTGCTTTACGCTCCACCTTGCCCTTTTCCTGTCACTTTTCCATTGGTTACACGGAATCGTCCTACAGAAACAGCTTATGGTGTTTTCTTGCTTTTGTTTTATGCAAAGACAATCATCTGCAGTTTCTTCTGGACTGTTGAAGGGAGGCAAGCTAGCATACATACCGGTGTCAGCCCTAAAACAGTCTGAATGCAGATTTAAAATTGCCAATCTGACAGGAGGCACAATAGCACTTTATGATTTCTCTGGTGGCAAAACTAGCTCAAGTTTGCTGCACTTCAGTTTTGCTGATTCAGCTGTCTGCGAAGTAGACTCTAACCAGATCAATGAGCCCAGTAAAAAGGAAGACTAGGAAAAGTCTGTACCTGTGTAAAGTACGTGAGGCGTTCAGAAAAAAACTTGGATGCAAAGTGAGGACCTCAGCTTGAAAATCCAGTTCTTAACAGATTATATAATGGTCTCTAGTCCTCAAATTCATTGATCAGTCAAGGACAATGTGTCAGATGTGTTGGATATGTCATTTCATAAAAGAAATTCAGGCAGACAGCAGAGACAACGGAAACTTATTAAAGCAATATCCACTTAGAATGAAATAGTACAAGATAGACAAGGCCATCTGACAAACGAATAAACAAGATAAACAAATAAACAATATTTTACATTATTTGAATTAGGGTAAGCTACACAATTAGAAACAGAAAAGGTAGCTGTTTAATATTAGTAGAGGGGAAATCAATAGAAAAAGCAAATCTGCTAGTGGACAGGTAGAAGATGAGTGGAACAAGATAGCCAGGGGCACTACATCTGAGCGCTTCACAATAAATGAACTAAATTTATCTTCATGACACCTTTATAAAGTAACATTCCCATTTCACAGATGAATGACCAAATCACAGAGGAAACACATGGGTGAGCCAGCTACCAAGCTCATATCTCAAAGTCCTTCCAAGCTAAATTGGAAAATACATTTTGAATGTATTTGAAAAAGTAAATAATAAGAAAGGGGGGAAAAAAGGAGGAAAGAGCTACAATACAGTGTTACTGACCAGAGACGTGATTTTGACTGACCTTCCATTATATTTCAAACTTAACTCATTGACATTTTGAATAGTAGCTACCGTATCCTCATCTACTCTAAAGAGGGTTTTTAGTGCATAACTACAGTAAGTATCTAGTAGTCCCTTTTGTTGAGAAAGCAGTCGATGCAGATTGATTCATTTGTCTTAAAGGCAGACCTAACTTCTCTCTGTTCTCTTCACAACTACTCCAAAACCCAGAAAGGGACTTGTACAATAGGCCAGTTTCGTAACAGCTCCTTTAAACTTTTGAGCAGTACGAGTATGTCTATATGAGCAAGTAGTGCAGCGTAACAGAAGCAGATCTGTAAGGTGAAATAGCTGGTGCTGAGTACCCAACATCTACTCTATACGTATTTCAGGGATTTTACATCAGACTAGCTCTAAACAACTAAACAATTATTAATAGCTGGAACACTGAAACATACCTTCTAGTTTAGCTTCATTCAAAAGCAATCCAGCTGGTTGCTTTGAGATCACTCCACAGTGCAAACCGTAACATAGTAAAGGGGCCAGTCTTGCTGTTTGCCTCAAAAGCACGCTTATCCTACAAAAGCCCTAATGTAGACCTCCTTTCTGCCTCACAAATTCATCACTGTGTCATACAGAAAACCTTGAATTCCTGATCTTCTCATACAATTTGATGACTGGCTGAACAACACAAGCATGTGGCTGAGAGTTGGGAACTTGGGAGTTCTGATCTCTGAGGTATCACTGATCCTCACCGTCCGTGGGACAGATTCAGATCAGGAGGACATGTTCACCTACACCATACATGATTATGCAGATTGGCTTGAACACACCATCAGACTTAGGCTTGCTTGGTATGCAAATTATTGCTTAGGGAAAGAAGAGACTTGCCTACAAGAGAAAAAAAAACAAACGCTTGCCCAGAATCAGGATGCTGCGGGAAGAAAAAATCACAATCTCAGAACAGACACCTCTGTGGCCTTCCTCAGCTATGAAACATACTCAGTCTAGTCCAACCACAGCCACAAATCATTATTATCTGGGTCAAGGGGCTGCTGCAAAGACTGCTTTCATCCAGTTTGAAGGTAAAATTGGCTAAGTATTTGTTAAAGCTTCCAGGAATGCAGTGAGTTACCTTAGCAAGTTCCTTCTCACTGTGATGCAGACAATATCCCATGCAATGCCTCTAAGGAGAAATCACAGCTGTCATTTCAAAGTTAACATCTTAGACTATTAAATCTCTGATTTCGTTTATTATTTTAAAGACTTACCTTCTAGTCATTTAGATAGGCCTTGCAGAGCACTGGGAGACACTCCAAATTAGAAATGAAATTAGAATCTAAGTCTGTAAGAGAAATCTCAGTGCATTTCCCGATCAGCAGACATACTCTGTTCCAGTTCTGCTCCCATAGTCCAAAAGATCCAGGAAGGGAAAGGATCTGAGTATGCTCTGTGAAACTTACTGTACCTCTGTATTCCAAAAACGGCTGACTTCCAATAAGTTGTAGATTCAACAATAAATGCTCCTGACCAAAAATAGTTCGGTGTTCAATTACCAAGTGCATTTTCCTATATTGAGCATTCTGTTTTGCTGAATGCCCTGAACAAGAAGATGAATAGAAAAATGACACAGTTTCTGGTGATTGATACAAACTTATTCAGGATAGCCGAAAACTGACTGCGAGGAGTTGCAGAGGCTCTCATTGTACTGAGTGGCTGGGAGATAAAAAGGCAGGTGGAATTCAATGTTGATAAGTGCAAAGTATTGCACATGAGAAAAGTATTTCTAAATAGATAAAGGTGATGGGTTCTAAATTAGTACTATGACTCAGGAATAGAAATTTTGGAGTAAACTGAAAACTGCATCTCCCTGCTCAGCAGTGGTCAAGAACGTTTAAGAAACTATTAGAAAAGGAAACAGAAAACCTCTTTATGCCACTAAGACAAGTGTACCCGCTTCTTGAAAACCAGTCACAATTGCTCTAAGGAAGAACATAATGGATAGTAGAGAGAGAAAGTTTGGTGAAGAATGATGTCAATAGGACATCTTTCATACAAAATGAGATGAGGACTCTTCAGCTTTGAAAAAAGATGACTAAGGATTATATGAAATATTTCTGTAAAATTTGTGCTGTCCCAGAAAATGCTTCCAGCCCCTGGTAGGTGGACAATGCTGAATCCTTAAAATTCTTCAAAGCTCATTAAGCATGACTGGATAGCATGATTATGAAGCACAATTATTATAGGAAAACCATTTCACTAAGCTGATATTAAGGGATGTTCTAACATAATGTGAGCTGATATAAAATATGACAGGGTGAACAAACTTGCAAGTTCTTCTCGGCAGTGCATATTAACACAAGCATATAAACTATCTCAGTCAGATAAAGAGGTCCTTCCAAGCTCTGCTTCTCATAATGCAATTGTCTTGATTGGCATCTCCTGTTATAGCACTGGCTTCATGGAGAGCTAGGTTTTTTGTTCTAACACCCACCATTGTCCTTATCATTGCCAAGTTCTTGAAATTCTACCTGTTGGGGTTCCATATTTTAGCAAAGTAACGAGCACAATCATAAAGGTTAGTTTGGATTCAAATGTTAAATAATGGACAGTTTTAAAGGATGTTAAAGAAAGTTCTTTCAAAGGACAAACGGATATTAAATTTGCTAAAAATGAGAGGACTGAATTCCTAATGTTAAAATAAAAGTAACAAATTTTTATATGAATTCAGGAGACGTTTACATTGTTGGTGTATATTTTATACATGCAGACATTCACTATAATTATCTTCACATATTACTTGCACTATTTAGACTATCATGACCTCTATTTCTTCCTAACAAAGAATATTTATATTTAAGTTTTCAAACTATTCAGAATGCAGAAACAGGCCTTTGTCACAAGGTACAGAGTCACAGGCACAAGAGGAAACTGCATGTTACTGAATGTTATCAGAGTAACACATCTTGTTTCTGAGGCTCTACGTGAGTAGAAAAACTCAATTTCAGTCATGCTGCTGAAAGAACTGGGGCAACATGCTGAGCAGCTGAGCTTTTCCCACAGACAGCAGCCATTTCAGAGGCAGACCTCATAAAGAATATGTTAATAAAATACTACTTTTTATTTTCTGTTAAATTGAAGAACATTAAATTTGAAGACCAAAAGCATAAGCTTCAGAGTTTATGGTGGAACATGAACTAGTTGGAATAGTTCTTGGCCAAGCACTAATTGACCATTCCTAGATATAATGCAGAAGAAGGCAAGGCATGTCGTTGTCTGGTAACCTTCAGATGTAAATGGAAAAGAAAATCTCACTGAAGAACATTCAAAAGGATAAGATTTGTTTCAGGATGGGATTGACATGTTGACATGGAAAGTGTGCAAAGAGAAAGCACTGCAGTGAATGTTTGTTTCTAGCCTGGTGCATCAGGGAGCGTTAGACGCATTGATCAAGGCTAGTCATGACAGCTCCTCTGGGAGGAGCAGGGTGTGATAGGAGGAGGCGTAGCTGCACCTCAGTCACTTGTTTCTCACAGAGGAGGAGCTTCTGTCAGTCAGCATGTAGCTTTCTATTCAAAATCACACTGAAAATTGGAAAATTAGAATTTGAAGCTCAAATCCAAGTTCACTTCTGGTTTTGAGGTTGTAATTGTCTTACTGTTACACACCATATCAAGGGGTGAATGAAGAAATCGGACATCCTGGGCATTCTGCTGGCATGCTGAGTTATATTTGCACTTTGCAAATATGAAATAGTATTTATGTTCCCAGAATGCCTCAAACATTGGACAACAAATTATTACTTTATGTTTATTATTATCACATTTGTTTTTCCTTCCATACAAAGTCCATTCATTTAGTTCCATACCCAAGTAATTCTTTTCAAGGATTATGTTCTTAATGCCAGAAATAAGGCTGTTACACTGTATCTGGAAAACTCTTGTATTGATAAGATAATCTACAAAAAGCTTGTGACTAGAACTGAGTTAACAGATAAAGGATAAGTACTCTGATGACAGGCATGGAGCAGAAAGTAAGTTAATGTGCTTTCCAGAATTGGGACCTGGTGACAAAATGCAATTTAAATAAGGGGTTTGTTTGATTTTCTGATTTTAAGATATAGCAAAAGTATTAAAGCTCACCATGGCTGGGTCAAAATGTGGTAGTGAAAAGGTTATTAGAAAACTTCTTCTTTCTAGTATTCACAGGTCATAGTAATTTAAACATAAAAAACTTTGGTGCCTGTGTGTTTTTTTTTAAAGACCCAGATTATTACACATGGAACATGCAGGTACCATGTAATATTTCGTTTCTTTATAACATATAAACTGTTTGATGGCTTTTTCCATAAAAGTAGTTCACTTTTTTAATGACTCTGTTAAATCTTTTTTTTTTTTTAAAAACAGTGGTGTAATGAAGATTGCCTGTACAGTTTGCAATAGAACGAATCAGAAGCCCCAGGTTCAGTGGTCCAAAAATGACAGAAATGTGATTCAATGTGATGTTAAAGTCATAAAGAAATCAAATCTAATGCTGAGAATTTAACCATGAAATATTAACAAATTCAGGGCTAAATTTGTCATGACAGGTCTAGTAACTTCGCATTAAAAAAAAATCAGATTTAATTGGCTTTAGTTTGAAAGTAATCCAGCAGAACAGGATCTTAACAGGTTGCATATGATTTTTATAATAATTCATATAACATTGCCTTCCCTGGTTTATTTGAGATAGGCTTTTCATGCAGCTAATTGTCTTAGGCAATTGGACAAGCTGAATAATATACTGAGTGTATGTGAAGCAAGTACAGAGCTGGGCATCGCCTGTATCCTGAAGTATGCTGATATTTTACATGTGGCAAAACAAAGTGCTGTGCTGCACTCACTTCTGGCCTGTGGGAAAGTGAGACCCTTAAAAACACATGACGGGCATGCAGTAATCCACCCTGGGAATCTGTGCTGATATTCCAGTTACAAAGGTGGCTCCAGAGCCTGTGTAAATGGAATGTGTCTTGAATACAGTTGGACAAGTTTAAATTTGCAAGTGAGAGCTAGCAAGGCAGTACAGAAACTGTCTATTAAAACTCATCTCTGAAAGGAAGACATACAGCCTACCCATACCTGGAAGGTTTTACTCAATTCAGTAACTGACAGTTCAGGATATATGATGGTCCTGACAAATTTCATCTTTTGCATAAAGGCAAAAATGCTACAAGGGGTAGCGTTGTCTCCTGGAAGGCTCCTTTTTGCACTCAGGACATTTAAGATCATAGAGGTAGCACAGCTGCTTTTAGGCAATAGTTCAGTCACCCAGCAGGCCAGGGGAGAGAATAGTAACAGCAAAAGCAAGGAAACTCATGAGACGAGATAAGGACAGTTTAATAAGTGAAGGAAAGAGAAAGGGGGAAAAAAATGATGCAAAGGCAATCACTCACAACCTCCCACAAGCAGACCAATGCTCAGCCAGTCTCAAAGCAATGGCTACCTCCCCTGAAGCCTCCTCACCTGAGGTTTTATTGCTGAGCATGATGTTATATGGCATGGAATAGCCCTTCAGTCAGTTCGGGACAGCTGTCCCAGCTGTGTCCCCTCCCAGCTTCTTTCCTGTCCCCAGCCTACTCCCTAGAGGAGCAGAGTGGGAAAAAGAGAAGGCCTTGATGCTGTCTGATGCTCAGCATAACCAAAACACCGATGTGTTATCAAGACTGTTTTGGTCACAAATCCAAAACACAGCACCATATGTGCTGCTATGAAGAAAATTATCTCTATCCCAGCCAGACCCAAAGCAAGTACCTTTCTAGTTGTTAACCTCACCCACTTCAGGAAATCCATTCTCTTCTACCTGAGAAAGATAACTATTGCTTTTATAGGTCAGTGCCTTGGTCCCACATTCCTTGCCATGAGCGCTGAGGTATGTCACAAATGCGGACACTTCAGGTTTTGATACTGATGAGAGCACTTGCTCTCCACATTTTTTCTGGCAAGTTGAAAGTAGAAATGTTTTTATTTTTGTTATAAGAAAAAGTGATGAAAGTTTTCAAGTGCTTTGTTTCAAAATGTACTTACAGGTATAATGGGAAAATCACTAATATCTCATTCTTCACTTGTCCTGACCCTCTCCCCCAGTGGGCATAATGGGTTTTCAAAATGAAGATGCAATGTACTGTACATCTCATTACAGGATCAGAATATATTAAAGCTGTGTCAGCAACATGCTATTGGAAGTTACTATTGCTCTAATTCACAGCAGTGATTTATAAGACAGCATTTCTGGGAAAAGTTCTCTGTGAATATCACTGAAATGCCTGCTGGAAAGCTCTTGATTTGTTGCTGTTTTCTTAATTTGGATTGACTGTCTCCCTTTTGGGTTCATACACAACTTGTGAAATCCCGTATTTAAATAGTGTGAGAGCAATTGTGCCGCAGCTCGGCCATTCAAATCGTTACCACACTTTTTTGCAACATGAATAGTGTAATATTTCATAGGGCCCATCTAAAAAGGCTATTGCTCAGGTACACCTATTACTTTTGAAGCTCACAGTCTATCGGTGTCCAGCTTCCCTTGCAATGATAAGATGAGCCCTTGGTTCTGATGCAGGGAGGTATGCTCAATACTAATACTGCTGTCCTCCTGGAGGCGATTTTAAGCAGATCATACTTTGGTAGCCACTTACAGGTAAACTGTCAGTGTTAAAGTCTTACAGAGAGTTCTGACTGTAAATGTCATAATCAATACAGTCTCCCTTTACTAAATCCCCAGAAGGGGGCCGAGTCTATCCCACAGATAAAGGTCACTGCTCTAGTCAAATATTCTTCCTTGCTTTCAAAGAAGCAAAATCAGTTTAGATTTAGTCCACTGAGCCATTCGACAAAATCCAGGCCAAGAGATCATAACGGTGTAGGAGAAGTTAGGTTTCCCCTGCAATCAATTGCGTGGTCTCACAAAATGTCCTTCATTTTATGACTGGCTTTCCCTCACTCCTGTCTCTATTTTTTTCTTCTATTCTCTATATGACTGCATATCCCTTATCAGCATGCCTGACATCTGAATTTAATTGTAGGATAGCTACGTCATCTTTAAATAAATGAGAGGGAGTGCTAAGCAGGTTAGAAAACATGAGAGATTGATAATAATATGGAGATAATGTTGTCATGTAAGGTGTGAATTCAGAGTTGGACTGTCAATACTGTAAAAGTTAATGCTTCTACATAATGAATTATGCTCGATTATACAGACAAACATGATCGAAAACATTCAAAACCAAATAAACTTATACACCATGGAAACAGAGTGAACAATACTATTTAGTAAACCTGAATAATAATCCACCCACCCCCGCAAAAAGTAGAGTTTATCTTTTTACTTCCCAATAACACACTTGGGATGAATATGAAATGTTGCTAGAATATAACTTTTGAAACATCAAGGTTTGGATAAAAAAAATATATTCCCCTAATTTTAACAACATAAGCCAAATGGAATAATTTTAATTTTCTAATGGAACTTCAGTGATCAGATGTGTAATTTAAGCAAGATTAACCATCTGTTTCATATAGAAAACATTAAGGTCCTGATCTTGCAAAGATTTACATCCACACATTCAAGTAGAGATTTAACTGTACGTGACTCCCAGACCCCTTCTTCAGCTCCGTCTTTCCTGACCAAATGAAAAAACTTATGTGATGGCTATTCAGACAACAGCAGCAATGATTGTTTTCTTAGCTTTAACTATTTCAGCTCTCCCTTTGCTTCTTTCCACTGACACACTCCTTTTCTGCTGCTTCAGCTGTCAGTGATTTCACCCTAGGTAGATTTACGTCCTGTTCCTTCTTCATCTCTCATTCAGTACCAAAAGTAGACGCCTGTCCATGGAGCTGATTTTCAGAGCTTTCACCTTCATGTCAGGGGAACGCCTTATCAATATTCACTAATTGCCTTTCAGGTCTCTTCCTAAAGATGTTCCTCCCAAAAGCTGTCTCTCCCTGCAACACTGTCAAAACTTTGTAAAGGGGCAGACAAGATGTCTGTTGCTACCACTGCTGTTCAGAGTGACTAGTAGTATCTCATGGCTGGCTTATTGTGTGCTCCCTCTTTCCACCTTTCCATTTCTCTAAATGTCAGGTGACTCTTATCTTAGTCTAAGCTCGTAAATGTTTCAGGCCAGGCTTCTATTTTTATTCTATATTGCACAGTACATACATGAAGAACAGCTTCCTGCCCTATATGTGGCCTAGCCTCCTGGATTCACTGGTAGTGTGAATAAGTCTAAGCTTGCCCTGTATATTCTGAAGGTCTAGCAAACTTGTGTGCCGATTTCCTTGTGTAACGTGGGTAGAAAGCACATGGGGTTTTTGAGTGACAGATGAAATCAGCACCAAAGGGAAGAAAGCTGGGAATGGAGCTGACAGAACAGCATGGACTT
The DNA here is from genome assembly GCF_000699145.1 of Aptenodytes forsteri. Classification (NCBI taxonomy): domain Eukaryota; kingdom Metazoa; phylum Chordata; class Aves; order Sphenisciformes; family Spheniscidae; genus Aptenodytes; species Aptenodytes forsteri. Next base: position 2,802,799 of record NW_008795863.1, on the reverse strand, counting down.
ATGTTCCTTCTTGAAGAAATGGGTGTCAAGAGAGAAATCAAGATGGTATTCATGACTGGATGCAGGGGATACTTGATACTCCTAGATTTCTCACAGAAAATGCCAAAACAAGAGGTACGAAACAAGTTCCTCGGAAACAAAGACAGATCCAAAGGGTGATATACGCTGGCAGAAGATGAGCACTAAAAGTTTTAACATGCAAAGAAAATCAGTGCTTTAAAAAATATCCAGCAGTGTTTGTGTCATTCAGAAATGAAGATCATGGTCTGCCTGAGAGAGCATTGGTTAAGTTATTACCTGAGGAGAAACTGAGTCTAAATATCTGTAGAGCAACAGGTGATAACCCAATTTATCTACAGCCATAGGCCTATGAGCCTGACGTTCCATGTGGTCGAAGAGCTCATACTTCAGTAGGGTGCCTGATGCTTGTCCTAGCTTGAGGAAACACGTTATATGAATTTCCCTTGCTCAGGAGTACACTACACTACCATTCTGCTTCATGGGATGATTACACCAACTAACTAGATATACTGCCTGCAACTGTCTTATCACCAACGCCCTACTAAACTGCAGCCAACTCAGCACAGAACCTTCTTCTGTGTTAACTTTGGAGTGTAAAGAAACTCGTAGGAAGTTAATCACATGCCTTAGTGCTTATCTATCCTTGAAAGTTAGTGGCATTTAAAGAAAGACTTGAGACTAAAGTACGTTTATTCTGGTCAATGCTGTCAAGCCCTAAAAAGCTACAGGCTCAAAAATTCAGTTTATAACATATGTAATAGGAGGAACAGAAAATAAGAAAGAAGACCTAAGCTGTCCTCGGCTGTAAAACTGTTTCAGCTTTTTGCATATGCGGACATAACAATCACAGTTCAAGTCACAGCATTTAAAGAAGGTACAAGATATGCATCCAGTGGACAACAAAAACACCTAAAATGTTTTCCATTTCAGAGCAAACAAATGGTGCTAAGGTATTATTTTATTTTTCTTGTGTTACTGCAAATATGAGAGAAAAATATTTTTTATAATTTCAAGCAAACTGCTTGAGTAAGGGCTATTCCTTTTGTAATGTGAATCACATGTAGGATAACCAGCTATTTGTATAGTGTATACGACAGAAACCACTTTCTGGAGAAAAGTGTGCCCTTTTAAAGTTTACTGGCATTAGAAGGTTTGCTCTGTGTGTTGCGTTGTTTTTTCTCTTGGTTTTGTTTTTTTAAAAATTTCTGGTAATTGCTTTAAAAGAACAAAGCTCTTTGTTTAAGGGTAGCTCAGGGACATCATAATTGCTATAAGGTACAAGACTGTTTTACGACAGAAACCACTTTCTGGAGAAAAGTGTGCCCTTTTAAAGTTTACTGGCATTAGAAGGTTTGCTCTGTGTGTTGCGTTGTTTTTTCTCTTGGTTTTGTTTTTTTAAAAATTTCTGGTAATTGCTTTAAAAGAACAAAGCTCTTTGTTTAAGGGTAGCTCAGGGACATCATAATTGCTATAAGGTACAAGACTGTTTCCAAGTATTTCTGAATTGCTTCTCTTCTGCATTAAATATTTAATCTCTAATGTTTGGCCAAACTGTAGAAATTCCCTCTAGAATATGGGTGATGACTTCAGGAAGAGAATGAAGACCTGTCAATTCAATTTTCAATATGACTCTCTTTAGAAAACCACAGCTATTAAAGAGTGGGGTTTTTAAAAGAAAAATAATAATAATTCCAGAAGTACATGAACATGTCCTCGGTGAAAAATATCAAGCAATTAATTCCATGCCTTTGAATATTATACATTCACAGACCATGAATCTAAGAAAGTGATAATCATGCTTTCCTCCATAAAGATTTTTTTTTTTTAAAGGATTGTTGTTAATGTAACCTGGTTGGTCATATCTTCACCTCCCCCTCATGCACCCAGTTCCTCCTGGACTTTATCGGACAGACTTCTTTCTCTTATCTCCAACTACAGCCAAGAGTGACATTATCTGGTGGTATCCGGCAGCAAGGCTGTAACCCAACAGCCCAGGAGGGAAGTGTGTCAAGGCTACTATTGACTAGTAAAATCTTGCTGCATCAGCTAAACAGCACCTGCCACTTGCTCAGATATTCTCCCTCCAGATGTCCTGTTTTCACCTAAGAGATCAGTGTGTCCCAGGAGAGCTGACTACTACTTTTTCATTGTATTAAAACCTGACAGCATGCTGGGAATAAACCATTTCAACGCCTAATGAAAACAAGCATGTGCTTCCTCCTAGCCAACGATACACTCTGATGTGGATGCAGGCGATCACAGAACACGTGCTAACCGTTACAAAAGCTGCCCATTTTGAAACTCTGCAAATTGCTACTATTTGTCAGGCTATTTTGGCTTCTGCCATGACGTAGGGACACCATTGTGCTACTCACCCATGATCGCTAACTTATCTTCACTAGACAGCTAAATATACTAGGGACTGATGACAGCATTCAAAGAGCTATCACGCCACCTTAATGCAACTGCTCAGGAAAGCCTCAGACAGGGCATACAACCCAGTATATTGAACGGACTTCTAAAAGGCTAGGAGAGAAAGAGATGAAAAGGAAAGTCAGTGGAAGAAGAACAGAGATTATGCCAGTTAGGATTGTATTAAAATTTCAATATTTAGTAGTAATAATAATTCAGATATATGGCATGTTACCTGGCTTTAAAGTTAAATACATTTATAACGTCATACATATTACTATTTATAGCATTAAGTATGTATAAAGAAATAGGCAGGAGGTTTAGTACTGCTGCTTTAGTGTTACTCAAAAACATTTAACTATTAAATATCTTGCCTCTTTGTGATCATTATTGTGTGTCTTCTAATAGCTTATTAACATAGCCTTCATACTTAGTTTTACAGTGTCCCTTTTCCACATCACTTTTCCTAGTACAGCAGCTGCTCACAATAAAGAAGGTTGGTTGGTGGATGTAAGAAGGTTCAGTTATTTCTGAACTAGCTAAAAGGTGGTTTTCCACCTTTCTCCTCCCTCCCCCTTCTTTTGCATATTCAGTCCAAGTTACCCAAGAGCAAGCTACATATTCAATGTGCTATTAAGAAAAATGACCACAGCTGAAGATTAGCACACTCTGGAAATGCATTGCTTGCTTCAGGGGAGAAAGGTTCTCCCTAGAGAACCCACGCTCTGGGGCTGTCCCCAGACCCCAGGCTTGCATGGGCTCAATGCAATCCAAGAAAAGAGCAAGCTGGGGATCCTACATCAGAACGCAAGTTCAGTTCTCAGACTGAATTCTGGGGATCCAGTAAATTTTAGTCTTTCTGAAATTTGATTTCCTCACACTGAAGCATGCCACGTACAACTGCCAAGCCACAGGCTAGACCCAAAACAAATATTTTAAAAATGGTGAATGAAATAAGTAACTTCTAAATTTAGATTTAAAAGTCCCCAATGTTGGCACATTCCTTACTTCTGCTGGCAATGAATTTTAAAAGCAAGTGACTGTTCCATAATCTAAGTAACAGTTAATAGTCCAGTGTCTACTGATCTCTAATAGATACGCATGCAGGTGTGAGTATGTGCACACATGAAAGAAAAAATAAAATTATGAGGAACAATCCAATGAGTCTTCTGTATTTGCTGAGATAATCTATTGACGTATGACCAAACCCTTGGGAGCTGCATAAGTAGTCAAATATTATCATGATTTTGGAATCAATTTCACATAGTCAGGAGCGGGATTTGGGGTAGGTTAGTGTTTAGCAACACATTAAAGGAACCCCTCTGACATCCAGAGTGAGCTGACACACTTGCGTCTAACACACTTCCTTAGTACTTGGTTTCAATAGCAGCTAAGGGTCCTAAATGTTTCTGAGAACAAAGTATCTCAGATAGGTCACCCAAAAATTGTGTCACATGAAACTATTGAACACTTCTGGAAACTTGGCCTGGCTGCTGGAAACTGGCGTTCTTAATGGTACGCAAGCTAAAATAAATACTGAGAAACTAAAATGTAAAATTATTATAAAACAAGCCCACCTAAAAGTTCAAGCACAAAGTAAAAACATCTTTAAACAACCTAATTAAAATATAGTAAAAGCTATTTTTAAATAAAATCTTAAAATCGGAAGACTGAGCCAGCAACAGAGAGAAAGTAGAAGCCAAACCACAATCTTGCTAGAAGACACCCTAGTATATAATGCCACACAGTTTTTCCATCCTTGAACATAAGAAATTTGGACTCCACTTCTCTAATTTTGGTACCTAGGTATTGAACATGATTGTTTTACCACATTGCTTAAGCTCTCTGCCAACAAGCCATATAGCATGAGAATGGTTGAATGAAATTCAAAACAATTAGGTACAAAGCATATTATATATGACACAAACGTCATGTTAACTTCTTAAAGCAAAAAATAATCTTTGTTATTTGCATATGCCTTTCATTAGCAGCCAAGGAACTAACTCTGCAAGCTAAACCCAATTTCTTTCTGTAGTGCTATCACCTACATAAAGGTTTTCCATCAGGAACGGAACAATAGATACCCTTTTGAACTGAAACATTATAGAACTAGAAGATCTACATAAATCATTTTTTTGTCTAATCTTGAATGGTGGAGCAGTTAGTTATGTCTTTATAATCACGACACCAAGACTGCTGCGAATCAGGATTACTCATCTGTCTCATCCGAGTCTTATCCAGACAGGAGCCTAAGGGAGGTAAAGAAGTCTTTGTTTCTAATAAAATAATAGAACCTGTTACTGACAAAAAGATGTGTAATAACTTTGAAGTTCCTCTTGGCATATTTTTTTAAATACGAACAGAGATGATGACTGTTAGCACATACGACATTATAAGAAAGCAAATCCTTTGTCCAATTTACAAGGTTTTTTAACTGTGAACTGAAACTATTAATAAACTTGTCCTTCCTGCTCTTTAGACTTCTACCACAACTGCTATTCGGATTTATTCAGGACTTCCTTTTGTTAGAGACATGCCAAATCTGCTATATTGTCCACCTGGAAAAATGTCCACTGTTCACAGCCACTGAAGAAGTAGTCAGATATTGATCTTAATTATTTGCATTGCAGCCATCCAAACTGTTTCCACTCTTATGAAAGTTTTAGAACAATGTATTATTTTTAACAATTTATTTTAAAACACTTTCTTATGAAACTGATTACTCAGACTTGAAGGTTTTGTCTCATTTGTACAAATGACATTTTCAAATCTCATTTTGCGTAAAAACTTGCAGTTCCAAAACTGTCCGGTGTCTCAGAACACAGAATTCCTTTTAGGGGAATCAGAGATACTTTTCCTATGTAAGCATTGTTTTTAATTAGATACTGATGGGTAGTGGCACAAGTAAAACAAAACACACAAAAAAAAACCCAAGCAAAAATGAGCAATGATCCTTCACAGCATTAAAAATGAATCATAAATATAAGTAATATGCCCAGAAAAGACAAGTCAAATTATTTTCAATTTGGGTTCCAAATATTCATACGCAGACATCTAAAGTAGTCTAATACATTTTATAAGTAGGTCTTGCATTTATCTACACAAAGTGTCAAAAGGGAGTGAAGACAAAAGAAGAAAACCCAAGCATCCCTACTGAAAATTAGACAAGCTTTGGGTAAATATGTTTAGTAGTATTGTCTTTCTTGTCAATGCTGATCTTTTTCAGACTCCTAACCAAATGGATGTTCAGGGTAAAGCTTGCAGAGCTGATGGCGTAGACGGGATGAGTTAGAACCAACCTCTTAGGATTCCCACTTTCATAGCAGCAAAGACACTCTCGGTGTTTATTAAAATAAAAGGAGAAAATGTACAGTATGTATAGTGCTTTGAACAGTACTATACACATACTACCACCATTGTGATTTCCCTTGTATGGACTTAACGTTCAGTCCCAAACCATAGTTAACAGTAACTAGCAAAATGAAGATTATATGCAGTAATGCTCTATTGAGGGGTTAGAGCATTACAGAGCGGAATCTGAGAAAAACAACACACATGCAGATGTACCATCATGCTATTGTACACATTCCCAAATGATTAGCTGGCAGGTGAAAATGGTCCTTGAAGAGTCAGGGTTCTTGGGGTGGGCAGGCAGGCAGAAGGAGACCCAGGGCCCTAGAAGCAGGCAGAGTAGGCAGCCCACCCCACCAAGCAGCTCTAGACAGTCTAAGCAGAATCATTTCCCCCACCTCCCACCCACATTTGATGTCTTGTCCCTTCATAAGACATTTGAGCTTCTAGGCACTTCCGTCCCCTCATCTATGTGCTGCCTGATGCTTAAGGGTGTTGCTTTCCTGGGCTGCATCAGGTGCCTTATCCTATTGCTCAGCTATGTTTTCTTGCTTCACTGCTGCTTCTTTTCTTTGTTATCCCTAAAGCAGTTTCTCCTAGCTTTTAAGGATACTCTTCAGTGCCCAGTACTTGACTACCAGTGAGTTGCTTATACTCTTGAGACCTGTTTCCAACCTCAGCTCATATTTTCAAGACCTTTACTATTATCCCACATTTAAACACCTCATCATAATGAGAGACACTTAGTATCAAGCTCTGGCTCACAGAGCACGTCCATATAAGAAGTTGATAATGAATGCCATAGGCCAGGATGGGGACTTTGCACAATTAGTATTAAGCTTGTAGTCTGTTACTAGCTGCAACACTACTGTTTTCACTGGACAACTGGGCAACATGTGTAGTCTCTTGAAACCCAGCTCGGTGTTACTTATGAGCTTTTCAGTTTTAGTTCAGGTTTCATGTTTGAACTGTGCTATGCTTTCCCTACTGGCAGTTTAGGCCTGGAGAAAATGCTTCTAGCTTCTTAGCATCCTAGGAGATGCCTCATTTCTTTGCGGGCTTTTATATGGGGAAAATTCTAAAAACTTAGTTGATCTTTCCAGTTCCACACAATAAAGCATTATACCCATTTCCACCTTACCATTGCTACTTGAAAGCTTCCACAGTGCTCAACATCTTGGCCTTAAAGCCTTTAAATTAATGCTGAGAACAGTCTCCTGGTGCCTGAACGGCAAGCTGAATGGTTCCCAGGAACCCCACCTGTATGTTGCTGTTGCCCCAATTCTGCCTTCCTTCCTACCGTTGCCCATCCTCTATGTGTCTTAGAAGAGTTTTCATTGCTCTGATAAGTCTCGGTTGCTTTTTTGGAAAAAGCAAGGGTCCATAAAGTTGAATATAAACTTTGGAATTAAAGGAAGGCTTTTTTGTTTACCACATACATAGATATTTTTTATTTCAAAGCAGCAAAGGAGAATCTTATAATTCATTATAATTCACAAACTTTAAGAAAATTTTAATTATGGAAGTTTTAATTTCAGGATGAGGAAGGATCTGCCCTGGAAGAGAAAAGTCCGGTTACTTCCTTCTACTTCAGCAAGAGGGATGGTAAAGTTCACAAAAGATCCATCCATGACAGCAGTAGCTATATCATGAGTTTTTCCTCAGAAGTTTGAGTGTATTCCTGCAACTAAATCACAATACAGCAACTCCAATACATAAACATTAAGCAGGAATTTCACAACTGAATATAAATGTCCATTTTTAAATTAATTTGCATTGGAGATTTCTCCCACTCAGGATCTGATTCATGTATCATAGACCATTACATAAAAGGGTATATAATAGTTCAAGAATATGGGAAATGGTCTCTATGTACTGTTGTAGAAAGCAAATAGTTTGCTTTGAGTTCCAGGGTGGATATGTGTGGTAGGGGAGGAGGTATTAGATTTTTGCTGGAATAATTTCTAGGTTATAGTGAAATAAAATGAGCTTCGGTAGCAGCCAGCAACAGTAACCAGGAATCTACAGTATGTTGTATGGGGATTTGCTTATATTTTGACATTTATCCAGAATATAGAAATTCTCCCTGCCAGGTTCTCAAGCCTGGGCCAACAATCCCTTACGCACTCACAAGAAAAACAAAAGCTTCTCCCTATGTGTAGCCAAAAGACTTTGGCACTTTGCTGCATCAGATGAGGTTTTTTTGATAGCAGCACCAGGGTACTCCAGTCTGACAAGGTCATCTTTAAGTTCTCTCACCTGTAGAAGGGAATCAAGGGAGACTTTCAACAACTGTTTTGAAAATTGATTATTAAATATTTTTCCAGATGGAAAGCCAGACAGAGATGGGAAAGCAATAATAGATCAAGCCACTTTTATGTCTATGTTGCATTACTATCAAAGGTTGAACTAAGGAGCAGAAATTGATTACTGCTTCCGAGAGGATAAGATATAGAAGAACATGAATATTGTTGTTTTACATTTATATCCATTACTTTTAAACAGGCCCCAGCAAACTAAAGCTAATTCAAAAAGGTGTTGAAGAGTATCTTAAGTTTTACTGAATCTTTAGGTTGTGAAATAATCAACTATAAGAACATTTTGATTCCAACAAGTTAGCCCCTATGCAGAGCCCCTAGGTTCTATTGTATATGGGATGAGTTATTTGACAACCTGGCAAGGTAGATATCTAGCTGGCCAACTTGGCAACAAAACCTACTTTTAAGGTGTCCTGAAGTGAACTGCCTTCATTATAATACTAAAAAACACACCCACAGGTCAAGAAGACCCTTGCCCAGGTGAAGACCCTTCCCCCGCGCAAGCATAGTAACAGAAGAGAATGACATAACTGATATTATAATTATATGTAAATCATTAACCAATCATTGTAATTGGGAGTGTACTACCTTATAATTTTTGTGTATAAATGTAACGGTGATCTCGGCATAGGTGTGCCTGATTTGTGGAATTCCACCTTGCACCTGGCTGTAATAAAGAATGCCTGCTTTCTAGAACTCCAAATTGAGTCTTAGAGAGTTCATCATCTACTGATTTACAGGAACAAAGGGACTAGGAATTAGAAGCTATTCACCAAATTCTCATTAAAAAAACCCACAGTATATTCCCGTTACCTCCATTGCCCCCCAAAATGGCATCAAAGAGCAACAAATAATCACAGTACAATATCAGCTCTTAGAACAAATGGATCATAAATGAAAAATTTTAGTTTGTGCCCTACTCCAGATAAAAATGTCACCCATATTGTCTGAACAAAAATACTTCGTAGTTTGAGAGAGAAAAGGTGGAGTTTAGTATGTTGCTGATGCTGAGGTGTTACAGAGGACAGCGTATTGACAGACAGCAGCTAACTGACTGAAGAAAACAACACTAAAGCCAGTTTGATTTCACCCTCCCTCCACCAGCATATTTGCACAAGTCAAATGTATGTTGATGGGACGAGAACTTTCACCTGCATCATCCTGTCACCACTGGCTACCCATTCATTATTGAATTACATCACAATTTGCAGTGTCCCAGTCCAGACAACATAGTCAAGAAAAGAAAAAAAGAAGAAAAGGGAAAAAAAAAAAAGCAGCAGCAATGTATTTCACCACAAAATATCATACAAATACAACCATTGGTGGTGTTAGAGCAAGAGTTGAGGAAAAAGAAGTTCTGATACATCACACATGGTCCCGGGTCCTCTACCCACACCTAGGGAGAAGATTTTGAAGCTCTTATTTGGACCGTCCTAATTCTAGTTAGTGAAAATGAGGCAAGCGTTGCAGCAGTTCGGGATACCTCTTTCCTTGCATGAGCACACTGTAGAGCATTTTCTTTTCTGTTCCATAATACCACTTTGACTTCTTTCAATCTCTGTCTTTCACAAACATGGCCCCAAGAGCCCATGAAAAAGTTCAAAGCGGGTCACAGACTGCTGTGGGGTGAGAACAGACTGTATTAATTGTCTGCAATGGGGAAACCGAGTTGCTACCAGCAATTAAAGGAGGCTAATAGTTCTTTGGCTGATGTAAACACTTGTAGCCAGTAATTACAGCTATTGCATATTCCCCAGACCTGAGGAAATTGAACTGCTGCCATTTTGTCTGAGAAGTGGTAACTGACAGCTTAATTGACTTTTTTAGATGGAGAATGGGAATTCAAGCTGCATGCTAACAGTAAAGTTACTAATTGTAAATCAATATTTTTTTTAATTGTGGAGAAGTTTTAAAAAAGAAATATGTGCAGTGTGGATTTAAGTCCAGGGGTCTCATACTCAAGAGACTGGCAGCAAGACTCAAGGAAAAGAACTTCTTTTCAAACATTTGAGAGACACTGCTCTGCCATATAACCTACCACACAAAAAAAAGGAGAATGATCAGGGCAGGGAAGAAGTGAATGAAGCATAAAAATTTTGGAAAATATTAAGCAGATTTAGGTGAGACATATTAAAGGAATGGGGGAAGAAGGAAAAAATTATTACCTTTCATTTCTATTTCCTTCCTTCCTCAATTCTCTTTGCTAGTTATGCCTAAATATTTGTGAATGTATCTAAAAATCCAACAAAGACATACCAAGTAATTATTTTGCCCTTGCCCATTACCTAGGCAATTCGGTAACTCTTCCCTACAGAAACCTTTGTCAGTCCAGCTTCACCAGCAGCTTTCCTCTGTGTGGCACTGATTCCTGTTCTTGCACCATGAGTTTCAGCTTATTCCTTACTTTCTCTGCTCCTTGTTTCTTTGCTATTGTTGGCTGAGCTGATGGGATGAGAGGAGGCATTAGCAGAGGAGCATGAGGATGCTGGGGACAGAGAGCTCTGGGGGTTTCTTGAATCCCCAAGAAGAAGACAAAATACACGGAAAAAACAGGTGAAGAAGGTTGAGCTCTTCAAGCCCTTTAAGAGCTCTGCTCTGTTCTTGTGCAGAAGCAACAACATGTCAACACTCCACAAAGGGGATGCAGAAAGGAAACAGGTAAAGAGAACTTGACTGTGGACACAAGGATGGTGGGAGGCATTCATTGTTCCTAGCTTCTACTCTCCAAACATGCCCATCTACATGTTTCCCTCCATAAAAGCCCAAAAGCTTTCCTTTGGATAGCCAGCCCCACTCCACAGGCAGGAACACCCAGTGCTGAGAAGGTGAAGGAAACAAGAAGCAAACAGGGTTTTGCATTGCCATTCACAGAAAAGGACATTCCTGTCTTTGTCTCTCACCTGTTCTTGTGTTCATGCAGAGTTTGTCCTTAGACTTCCTCTAACCCATTCATTCTGATTATACAGAAAATTAGTGGGAGCTGATGGTCACCTGCCTTGATCACAGAATCACAGAATGGTTTGGGTTGGAAGGGAACTTAAAGATCATCTAGTCCAACCTCCCTGCCATGGGCAGGGACATCTTCAACTAGATCAGGTTGCTCAAAGCCCCGTCCAATCTGACTTTGAACACTTCCAGGGATGGGGCATCCACCACCTCTCTGGGCAACCTGTTCACCACCCTCATCGTAAAAAATTTCTTCCTTTTGTCCAATCTAAATCTACCCTCTTTCAGTTTAAAATCATTGCCCCTTGTCCTGTCACTACAGGCCCTGGTAAAGAGTCTTTCTCTGTCTTTCTTATAAGCCCCCTTTATATGCTGAAAGGCCACAATAAGGTCTCCCTGGAGCCTTCTCTTCTCCAGGCTGAACAACCCCAACTCTCTCAGCCTTTCTTCATA
>NW_008795863.1:2767331-2791264 GCF_000699145.1 Aptenodytes forsteri | reverse complement strand
TCCCAGAGCTGGACGCAGTACTCCAGGTGGGGTCTCACCAGAGCAGAGTAGAGGGGCAGAATCACCTCCCTCGACCTGCTGGCCACGCTTCTTGTGATGCAGCCCAGGATACAATTGGCCTTCTGGGCTGCGAGCGCACGTTGCCAGCTCATGTCCAGCTTTTCATCCACCAGAACCCCCAAGTTCTTCTCAGCAGGGCTGCTCTCAATCCACTCATCCCCCTGTCTGTATTGGTACTGGGGGTTGCCCTGACCCAGGTGCCGGACCTTGCACTTGGCCTTGTTGAATTTCACAAGGTTCACATGGGCCCACTTCTCAAGCCTGTCAAGGTCCCTCTAGATGGCATCCCTTCCCTCAAGCGAATCAACTGCAACACTCATTTTGGTGTCATCTGCAAACTCGCTGAGGCTGCACTCGATCCCACTGTCTATGTTGTTAATGACGATACTAAATAGTATTGGTCCCTGTAACAATGAAGGGGTGAAGGGATCTTGTTTAAAGGGAAAAGTCTCCAGCTCCTTCAGGACAATAAAATATGAAATTCTAATGAACATGTCCCTTCTGTGACAAGCCTTTTCCTGCCAGAGCCCAGGGACCCTGCAGCAGGATATTAAGGAACAGAAAATTCCACTTCAGGTGACCCCTAGAGGTTTTTTTCAATAATACATATAACATCTATTAAAACTAACAAGAAAAGATACCCTATATTAATTCCCACTTCAGTGAACTTATTTCTTTCTTTCCTATTCCTGCCTACAAAAGCCATGTAATAGGGAATTTCTTGAAATACTAGATCAGGTTTGTCAGACAGCACAGCACTAATACAGCTGCAATATTAGCCATGGAGCTATTTTTAGTACACAATTTCCCTCGTTTTAGCTTTGAATATCATGTATGTGAAATCTAAAAATCATGTTCTGCTGACTGTGCCCTTGGAAGAGCTAAGCTCATTTTGAGAGTCTTACATCTTGTCCAAAGCCCCCTGGTGTCATAGGAGCTGTACTAATTAACACTGTTAATCACTGTGAAGCCTTGAGTTTGGGTACTATTAGGCATCTGATGAAGCTGGAAGTTGAGAACTACGTATGCAAATGTAAACTCCATGAGTTAAGTTGCACAACAGGAATGTAAAAGATGATAGATAAAAATGTGTTGAAGAGATGTAGCCAGGTATTTTCCAATTCTTCAATATACAATATACAGTTAAGGTAGAAGTAGTGGTTCTGACATCCTGAAAGGTTACTAAATTGCATGCTGTCTATTCTAGGAAGAAACCTGATTTTCAGTCATGATCTAACCAGAGGTCTTTGACTACCATGGGAAGTTTTCTCAGTCTAAGAAGTATACTTACTTGGGAAGGCACAGCATAGCCAAAGACTCACAGCTGCCTTCCATATATTGTGCAGAAGTCAGCAACCATCCTGGGAATGGAGGAAATCCCACAATTTAAAAGGATAATCAGAAAAGTACCTTGATATTAACAGCTAATTAAGAAGCAAATTATTAGTGGATATGTGGGATTGGTAACCATCCTTATGTTTTAACCTTTATTTCCTCTGCAACATTTGAAGTTTACTATATAAACTCTTCCCTGGTTTGTTTTGATAGCAATAAAGTGCCTTCCAAAATGCGAGATCATCAATAGACCATCATTTCCATACCTCTAATGATAAGACTATGTGAGCTAAAAATGCCAACATGATCTAATCAAGGTATGCAATATAATAGATCAGAAAAGGTGATAACGGTAACAAAACACTGAACATATTTCCCATCTTATTGAACACTGTAATGGTAGCTCCATCTTGCTCAGCATTATTAAAGATCAAGTGGTCTGATCTACTCCATTCCATTGTGGCAAGAAGGGAATATGGCTGGTGAACAGAGTGGCTTTCAGGACGAGTTAGTTATTATAACTAGCATTTATGTTCATTTAAACAAATTTTGGCATGTTGAGTCTTCGTTCCTTAATGGCAGCTGTGTCTAATGGAATCACTGAGACAGTAAATTTTATGGCTTCAAAATTAGACCATGTAATTCTGGGACTGGTATTGGAATGTGCATTATTTCTTAGGTAATCTGATAATATACATAAAAATAACAAGAGAAAATTTAAAAGGTTAAAAATATAGGATGACAGGAAGTCCAGACTTAACTCTTGTACAAGAAACTGCAGCTCACAGTGACTTCAGCAATGCAATACTTGGAACAACGGCTACAAAACAAGTTTCACGTAGTACCTGAAATCTGGGAGTCCGAAAATTTATTAAATATCAGTTGAAAGTTTCTTGTCACCAACAAAGAGTAACCTCACACAATGACATTTAAATTTTCCTTTAAATATGAAGTTCCAGTGTGAGGACAGAACATCATTACCTGCAGCGCTTTTGTGAACAATGGTTGAAAAGGGACCTGACGCAAGAAACACAGCGGAGGCCCCTACCCAGGCAATCATCAATGTTCATCAGTAGTCTCCTCAGCCCTGACAGGCCTTTCACGAGGCTGTATCACCCAAGCACTCAATGGCTCATGAAGCTTTTGTACTCCATATATTCAAACCATATACTTGTTTCTGATATATTGTACTACCATTTTTGAGTAATCAGTCCAAATTTCATGGCATAAAAGCCAATGACAGTCACTAGAAAATGGTGAAGTTCCTTGCAAAACTGTGCAAGATTGTTAAAATATCTACATTAAAATTGTTTGCAAAAGAATGTTTTGTTGCTGAAGACTTTTGCTTTGTACATACAGAAGAATAAAAGATTTAGAAACACACTTTCCTCTTCATTTCTAACATCAGTGTCTATTTTTTCCCATTACTGTTACACTTGTTCTTCCTTTCCTTCTCCCAGCTTCAATTCCTGGCAATGGAATGAAAATAAGTCTTGCTACGTAAAGGACTGAAGAAGTTCTGACCTATCTGTTTCCCACTCCAGTTGTAATGCCATCCTGTAGCCTCTTGAAATTGCAGAGGATCTGGCAGAATTAGAAACTACCATTAAAATCGCAAATTAGACCAGACAAATAGCTGTATTGCCCCATGGCAGCACAAGCTCTCCTACTTCTCTCTCCTACGAAATTTCAGTTTTCACCCATTCAGCTCTTTCTGCCGGTGAGAATTTAGTGACAATGGGTCGATTTCCAAATGCATCTAGGCACGTAAAAACTGCCTAAGCGGGATAGTGCCAGGACCCATTGGAACGAAGCAGCTGAGCTGGAGCCTAGTTATGTATGAAAATCTGAATATGACCCAATTCTGTTCCAAATGTCCATTACATCTTTTAGGGACATTTTAAAATGTTTTTTCGCAGTCTATTCCTTGAAGGACATTGTACCACTTCTAAAAGCTACTGGATGGGTAGCCAGTACCTACCAGGTTGAAATGTGTCACCCACCGAAATACTCTGGTTCAAACCAGTTCCATTTAGTATCATTCCAAAGAAAAGACGACTACCACTCCTTCCCAAGTCCTTCTTTCTAATGTTTGTTAGCCTGGTAGAATATTAAAGGCTCTATATTCTTAGAAGTAACATGCGAGATTTCTCGTTAGTTGGCATCGGAGTATCCCACATGAGCAAGAAGTCAGTGGAAAAACAAAAAGAATAAATGTGTATAGAAACCAAGAACCAAGGCAATGCGAAGAGTGAAATACAGCTAAGGCTACTGCTGCTAGATAAGTACTGGAGAAATGCAAAATGTTCCAAAAACAATCCGATTTATTTGCAGAGCAAGCAGAGCTCTTCTGAACAAAACAATGAACAAAAGTGGGGCTTTTTAATATTCTACTGCCATATTTGTTTACTAATTTACTGCTAGGTGAAAAAGAAAAGCCAGTTACATTAATGTGCCAAAAAGTATCAGGAATATTGCACAGTTAGAAAGAGTGAAACTTCTGAGCCATGTCAATTTTATATGAGCATCCAGCGAGGAGATATTTTTGGGGTGATTATAACAGATCTGAGACTGCTGAGCGTGACATGCAGTTTTGGAGGAATTATAGAATCTGTCATTCAAGACAAGATTGTAATGGAGATCAGAAAACCCTTGCTGAAGAAATAACTGCTTAAAGAGGTGATAATTCACATTTAAGAAACATGACTAAAACTTGCCAGACTTGAGAACATAACTAGATCAGTCTGAAGTATTTTGAGGCAAAATAAAATAATTTCTTATGCACCTAGGACAAAAAGCACAGATGCCCAGCAAAATGCGGGAGCAGATAAAACTGAAAGCTCTAGAGAGTATTCTATAAACAAAACCTAGGAGGAACCAGCACTGGAGGATTTTACATTCATGAAAGTATAAGCAGTGTCCTGACTTGGGACACAGCTATTATACTTTAACAGTGCAAAATCTTTCTGCAAAAACCTGCAGAAAAGAACAGATTGCGCTTAAAATGGGGGAAAAAGATACGCATTCTATACAATGAAAATTACTATACAGCACTTTGCACAGAGATAATCAAACACTAAGAAGATTTTATTATTCACAGGCACTACACAGTGACAGCTACATCCAGTGACTGGAATATTAGCTTGAACAAAAATAACCCAGAAGTTGGTCCCTTATGCCTGACCTATGTGACACTTGAAGATACAACAGCAAGTTTGAAGAAATATCTAGTTGAACATAGCGAGGTAAAAGTCAAAGCATATAGTGAAGAAAGTGTTCCTCACAAGCTGAATGTAAAAAAAATCCCCCAAAATATAAGGTATGTGGTTGTTTCACAAAGTATCTTTTCTGCTGCTGAAAGTGTCAGACATTCAGTGTAAGATTAATCTGCTCAAAAGTAGGCATCTCAAAAGACAGGTACTTCTAGACATACTATTTTGTCTTGAAGCAGATATTTTAAACGGTTACATGAATTAAGACAGTTTCTTCCATTTCACCTTGGAAATCTAGAGGACAGTCTCAGAGCTAGCAAGATATTGTACACATAAATATGCTCAAAGAAACAGAAAATGCCAAACAGAAGAATTTATAATGTAATCTATCTATGTCAGATCTTTGGTCCAACTATGGCATAAATTCCATGTCTATATGCTGAGAAAATTACAAACAGGTTCTGTATTATTATTCTCACTAACTAGCAACAGAATTATTAGAGAATACAGTTGCTGAATATGCAACTTCAGGTTGGTGCTAAGCTGTTGAATGGACAGTTAAACAGCTAAGAAATCAAGATCTTTGCTTGTCACTGCACTATTTTTTCTGAAATGTTTAGTGTAAGTCTTAGAATGAGACTATTTGATTCTATGGTCACTGGTGATAAAAACAGAAGTATCAAAAATTTTCCCAAAATCCCTTTTTATAAGAAATGATCGAACAGAACATGCATTGTAAGAAAAAATCACTTGAGCTAAAGTTTTTGCATATAAACTACATCTATATCATTGCAGATTGGCCCCAAAAAGTGATAATTTCTTATGAAGTTGTTCCTTGCTCCTTAAATTAAAGAAAGGCAGTTTAGTACACAGAGTGGGAGGCACAACAACCTCTCCCACAAAAGAATAAAAAAGACACCTGTCTTTTTTCTTTGCCTAAACTATCAGAGAAAAAGCAGGCCACAAATGAGCCAGTGGATTAGACAGCAGGAGAGAAAAGACCAAGGAGAACAGTGTAGACAGTAAACCCTGAAAGGATTTTGAGATCCAAGTGATAAAGGAGACTGACTGAGAAATACTGCAATATTGCACTTTTCAAAAAGAAAACGTAAAGCAACAGCAATTGGCCTTTTGAAAGTGGAAATCTTAGACCCGCTGAACACAAGCTCAGACTAGCACATGCATTTAAACATAGAGGCCTCTCCCCTCCTGTAGAAGCTCTTTTCTCTGATGCTTGCTCAGTATGTTTATGTAATAAAGGTCTGTAATAGCTCTCAGCTCAGATCTAGATTTTTCACTAGTCACTACCTGAGAACACTCTGTTTATAGCAGAGGCTCAGGAAAAAAATAAGCATCTCTTACGATTGTCTTTTGAACCCCCTTTAACAGCAGAACGCAGTTCAATCAACAATTTTTCAACCTGCAACACCTTTCAAAGCTCTCCAAGAATTACATACATTTTTATAAAAAGAAAATTAAAAGGGTTTGCAGCAGATTCTGTTTTATGCTCCCAGGGAAGACAGTAGCTAAGGACAAAGGGTAGTAACAAGCTAAAATGTTCCCTCCTACTAAGGCCCCTGAGTTAAAACAGCTCCCTGCGTCTCCCCATAAGCTGTAAGTTGGCCCAGACTGATAGCATGCCCAAGTTAACGTAAAGCTCAAGATCTGCCTAGGGCTGCAACACCACAAAGGAGTTAAGCGTGCTGCACAATTCCATAGCCAAGGCCTGATGGGATGAAACTGTGGCCATAACTGAGATGACAAGGGCCTTGCAAGTGTATTAGACATGTCTAGGGTAGGACTGAGAGCCCTACTTCAGTCATGCTGATCTCAGACTGACAGCCAAGCTACCAATGGGAATGGTGGAGAAATACATCAAGATTGACGATGACAAGGCTGCAGCACAGAGGTACGCCCAAAGGTTTTCCACAAAGAGATGGTAGTTGAATTTGTGGTCACAGATGGGACTAGATTTTGTGTCAGGAAGAGAACTAAGGACAGAACTTTGCATCATCCCCTACAAAGCGGATGACGGGGATCCACAAAACCAGCATGGGAATCGTTTTGCTCACACATATGTTAGTACACAACTGGAGATTGTTTCTCCTCTACTTGTTTTCATTTATCTTTCATTCATATCTTGCAATAGCAATTTTCTGTTCGGCAAGCAGACGCTTTTCTGAGACATGCTGCTTTCTGACCTCACTCTGTGTGTACTCTGTTTCCTTCCTCTTCATCTGCCTAAATTTACTCACTGAGAACAAAGACATCATTGTACTAGACCAGTGGTCCATCTGTTCTAGAAAGCTGTTCCCAGTTGTAGTTAGCACCAGATGTTTCCTAAGGAAGCATCCTCATGGTCAAAATATTGAATATCCTTAGTGAATGTTCAAATGTACTAAATGTGAATACCACCAAGTATGCATAACATAGGTCTTTTTTGCATGCTTTGCTACTATCCTTCCTTAAAGGTAGGACAATAGTATTTCACAGTGAATTGTACCACATTCTCTCATACCACACTTGTCTGTTAAAATTTTTAAAGATTTCACAAAATGGTGTTTTATTTCACTACTCACAAAAAACCCTTAGTATTTCTTGCTGTGTAAAGCACTGTAGTGATTTGTCTAATGCTGAGAACCTACAACAAATTGAGGAGTGCTCTAAGTTCTTATAAGTCTTAATGGAGGCTGGAGTCTTTTGAGAACAATCCCTAAGTTAATAGTCCTGAAGCTTTTCAGAACCCAAATTATTTGCCTCACTCCTATGAAACTGCCACTGCTTTCATCAACAGTTTTTTCATAACTAGACAGAGAAGAATTTAATTTTAGTGGATCTTGCCATTTCATGTGCAAAGTTACATAAAATGGGGGCTGTCATCTATAGCCATTTAAATACTGGGTGAAGTCATGCCCATATAGATCAGACTGCAGGGTGAAGATTTTAGGGAGTTTTTTACATAGGAAATCAGAAAGTAAAACTTTTTCATGATGTGTTTCTTCATTTTCTATTTGCTCATTTCTGAATTCTATTTCCACTTCTTTAATCAGCCTGTTTCTGCCTTTTGAGACTCCCAAAAACTTATTCCCTCAATCATAACATATATATGAACTGTCTCCTGAGCCGTATCTCTGTGCCAAATAACTGTTGAGGAGCTAGTATAAAGTCCTTATTTCATTCAAAGCAGGTTTTAAATTTTAGCAAATGTTCTGAATTACATGGAAAATGTCTCTGAGTTTATTTCCTTTTCCAAATTAATCTTTTTTTTTTTGTATGAAGTATTTTTACTTTTCAGAAAGCCTGAGAAATTACAAAGCTAGTAAATGAAGTCCAAAGAAGCAGAGATAGAGCACGTTAATTTTAAAACAGGAGGCAGGTCTTTCTTAATAATTTTATCAGGCTGTCATCTCAGAGTGGCCACCTCTGAGAAACTGTCAACTTCACTGATATGAATGAAGTTGGAATAAGGGAAGATTGCCAAACACTGGCTGCTCCAAAGGACCATAAGCAACTGCAGCCACCACCAGTTCAAGGGGCAGCGGAGTGAGCTTCTAGGAGTATTCTGGGCATGCCCCAGGGCTCTTCAAAGCTCTGGGGCCCTGTAGAAAATTGTAGTACCATTGAACACGGTGGTGGTATACTGACTATAAAATTTTGTCTTGTACAAGCAACCAAAGTGAGGGCCACTTCAAGTGGGTTTAACTATTCTGTATGTATAAGATTTATTTCTACTTTGAATTAGTCTACTTCCATCTTCCAGCTGCCGGATCTTGTTGCAGTTTGGCCTGTTAGACTGAAGAGACCATTGTTAAATATCTATTCCCCATATACCTTTCAAAATCTTCCCTTTATATCTGTCCTTTTTTAATTTTTTTTTCTTTCAGTGAGAAAGAACAGCTTGATAGGCAGACTCATCTTAAACTTGCTATTATAAAGCATGTTTTCCAATTCTTTAATAATTCTTATGGTTTTCCTTAGTTACCAATGACCACCTTTGAACATGGATATCAAAACCAGAGATAGAATGCCAGTCATGCTAAGGTAAAAGCCAAATGTAAGCCAAAAAGTTTCCCAGTTGCTACATTATTCACCTGCCTATGCTTCTAAACATTACATTAATCCTTTCTCCACTGCAGTGCCACAGGAGCTGATTACTCACCACAAGCCCCATTTTTTCGGTCCCACTCTTACCACCGCTTCCATCTTTCTTCCATTTCTGTCTGTACATAAGCCAGAAATCCTTGTATCTAGATGACTTCTCTAAATTCAGTGCTCCAAATCACCTGGATCACTTTCCTTCCACTCTCAGCCTTTCTGTTATTTTTTTCAAGTTTATCAGTAAGAAATCATATGCCCGGTTGCCAGAGTATTTTCTCCGAGTATACAAATCCCCATCAGGACGAGGATGTCACAGAATTAAAAAATAATCCACCAGGATTCCTGGCATGTAAAACAGGAATGTGTCAGTTCATGTGCATTTTGAAGTGTTAACAGAAAAGTAACTGATTTATAAACGTATTTATAATAGATCTTTCTTTTCACAAAGTGACATCTGCTTTTAAGTTTCCACCGTTTCAATGGCTTTAAAAAAGCACTATTGGAAATTGAGGCAATAAATGATAGGGGTAGAGAGTGGTAGAGCACTAACAAAAATAAGACAAAAGCACTGAGTCACCTGAAGGAAGGAAGGAAAAAAGCTGGAAAATGTTAAAAAGAATAGAAGCATATCTTAAAACAACTGGAGAAATTACCCCAAAGTAACAGACAAGCTGAGTTACAAGGAGGAAAAGCATGTGTTAGGAAGTTGCATTCTCAGATAAGTGGAAATGAAGGATATAACTACACAGGCGCATGAAGTTACCACATTTCTACAGATGTTAAAAAACCCACATACAGATGAGGAGTTTGGTGCCAGTGTACACATA
Source organism: Aptenodytes forsteri (assembly GCF_000699145.1). Lineage (NCBI taxonomy): Eukaryota > Metazoa > Chordata > Aves > Sphenisciformes > Spheniscidae > Aptenodytes > Aptenodytes forsteri. The sequence continues at coordinate 2,781,732 of NW_008795863.1, read as the reverse complement.
TAGCCAGCATACACAAAAGGAATGAATATTCATCCAACTGCACGTTACATGTCTACACACAGCTTTGTGTCTGCATAGGTGCTTAACTTTTCCAAATGCATCCCAAAATAGCCTTATTCTTCTGTCAATAGTGTAATGACAAGATGAAGCAGTAAAACACATGCATGTTCAATAATTTTGTGTACATATACACAGCCACACACTCATCCAAGACTGGAATATATGAGAGGTCTGACTGACTTCAACTAAGTAAACCCTCTGTGGTGAATATAATTATTTCTTTAGAGACTTCTGAATAAGCAGTCATTATGTCATATAATTTTTTTGTCTTTTAATGGGCAGTAAAATTATGCCATATACCTAAAACATGTTTGGAAAAGGAACTGTATCATCATTGTCTTTATTTCCACACGGTGCATTTTTGGTGGTCATGCGTGTAGTCTTACCCCACACTTCTTCAACCAGTAAATATTTTCCAGATGTCTAATATTATGAGTAATTTAATGGAAAGCATATAGTGAGGTCTGCATTTGTCAATATGGAGAATCTCATCACTTTGCAAGCCCTGAGGGTATTCTAGAGTATCACAAAGGGTCTATTAATAAAATAAAGTCTCAATCAAAGTAATCCAAGCAAAGTATCATATCAAAAATTAACAGCTAGTGCTGGTAGATATGCACTAAAAGTGATGCAAATGCAATGTTTGGGACAAAAGATGCCTGAAATTTTTAAGACTATATTTACAGTTATTTATAAAACCTCCGAATTCTGAAAAACTGATTACTCATCCATTTACACACAGGCCTTGGCTTTAGGCAACATTTTGTTTTGTGGGATCGTCTTAGCCCAAAAAAAGAAAATAAGATCACATTCACGTGAAAATGCCCATAGAAGGTTGTCTGTTACGTACTTTTGTCCTGGTATGGCATTATGATGACCAGGATAGAATTTTGCCACAATATAGTTATAATGTTTCTATTTTTGTGGTTAGTCAAGTGACCACGATCAAGTCTTTAACAGATTCAATATTTGTTTAATGTAGAAACTTCAACACTGAAATGAACTGTTCAGTTTGTTCAAAAGGAAATACTACCAGTTTGTGAACCTGCATTATACACTTTCTTCATTTTTCTGACTTTTCCTTGCAGCGACAAGGAAAATCCTTCCTTCCGTGTATTTACTGAGCAAACTAAGCAGCAGGATTTCTCATCAGATAAAATGTCAGCTGCAGGTAGAACAGCTGTAGCCATCTTCAGACACTTCCCAAAGCTCTAGAAATTATTAACTTCTCTTTTTGTTTTCTTAAGAAACATTTTAATCCCTCCACTATAACTAAAATCAGGGCACTTAAATAGTTGGTTCTCTGCCTAGATTAAAATTTGTCCCTCCTAAGCATGCCACATTAAGTACTTGCACTTACTATGGGCTTTAGATTCACAGACTAACAATATTTCATTAGAGCTACATTTCCTACTTACTGATTTATCAGTACTTCAGAGGACTTTTGCATCTATTTCGGTTTTACTCTTCACTCATCATCATATTTTATGAGTCGTGCTTTAAATGCAATTCTTTTATAAACAAAGTTATATAATCAGATTCCAATATTGGATTACTAAATTCCAGAAACTTTTACAAAAGTTCGTCCTGGGGTGTTTAAGAATGGATAGAGGAAAAACCCTTTCCACAGACCAGATATGAAGCAACTTCTTTGTGAAATCTGTATAAATGCGTAAATAAATATGATGTATTAAAAGCTGGGAAGGAATATTGGCTCTGCTTTTGGGGAGAAGAGGGTTTGAGAATGTGGCACATGAGAGCTATTGCCTAGCTTAGATACTGTTCCCTAGCTCATGGTTTATCCCTGCCTATCCCTGAAGTTAATTTGAGACTTCCAGCTTGATTTACTCCTGGCTTTATCAACCCTAAAACCAGCAGGAACAAAATTTGAAATTTACCTCATAAAAAAATTAGAACGGAAAAGTGGCATGAGAAAGCAAAGTGCTTATACAGTAGAAAAATTATCCCCAAAACAAACACACACACACAAAAAAAACCCAAGTACTTAAAAAATGAGGAGTGTAGAAAATATATTTCTGTGTTAGTTTCCTGCAACATCAGAAAAGCAGATCTGCATTACCCACCGTGTGGCATGTACTGCAGTAGCCCCTAACGGCAGCTGCCCTGAAGAGCAAGCAGCTGAAGAAGAGCACACAGTATGTTTAAATAATGCCTCTCAGCTTGGATGCCACTTCTAACTACTGCTGTGAAATAATCAAGAAACTGAGAAACAACTGCGGAATAACTGAGATACTGTTGAACTCCTGAGTAGGAAATATTTTTCCCATCAGAGTGTTACCTTTGGCCATTTGGCCCTGGGGTAGCTCTCCTTTTCTACTGCAGGTTGAAAATTACTTCCTAGACATGTTTACACACCAGCTAGGTACTTCCTCCAGCATGAGAAAGTCCTAGAAAGGGATCCAGTTCAAGCCGTCTTTCTTATTCCCAGTGACTCGCTAATCTTCAGGTGTTTTCCCAGCACCTCCTTACAATGGGCTGGGTTACAAAATCCAGAAACAGACCCATTCACCCATGCAGGAACCGCCCGCGGCTGGTGCTGACTGACCTCGCCGCATCAGCAACGGGGGAACAAGCTGAGGCTTTCACCCTCTAATCTGATTCATTTCCTTGGACTGCGGTCACTCCGCTCTCGTCGATATTACAGAAGTGTCTGTCTCTGCGAATACCATTCACAAAACCAAATGTTCCTCGCGGTGGGGTGGCCGCGCAGGGCACTCGCACCCTCTTGTGGTACTCAGCCGGGGCCCCGCAGGCGGCCTCCCCCCAGGCCGGCGATCCCGCTCCCCCAGGCATCCCGCTCCCCCAGGCAGCGCCCTGCCCGCCTCCTCAGCTGGACAGATGTTTGGAGCCCAGCCCGGCTAGTGGGGATCTGGGAAAAGCAGTGAAGGTGTCTGTTGATGAGCTCAAGCAACTTTGAAACAGCTACTGGTTAGGTCTGCTAAGAGACAAGGTGTTTCCATAAAATGATGGAGACACGTCTTTTTGAAAGATTTACTCTTATCCGACAATCTTTCCCACTCCCTAATGTTTTAGAGTGAAAAATCCATTTTCACAATCACAAACAATATTTCAGTGAAAAGCTCAACTGTTATTAAGTAGATTTATCTGATCCTCGTCCTACACTGTCATACACTGACTGACTAGACAGACAAACAACAAATTTTAAGGAAATGGGTCAATAAATGAAATTAGTATATGCCTTTCTAATACATCTCCATTTAAAACTACTTTTATTTAAAGTGAGCTTTTATTCTAAAGTCAAAAGGAAACAAAATATCGAACCTAATGTGGAGTGGACATAATAACATATGATTTCAAAGATATGGAAAAAGATTATTTCAATAACAGTTTCTAACAAACATTGTTATTTGTGTTTTAATAAATAATATTTTTAAAAACTATTTCTGTTAATCTATTTTACTGTAAGGACTTTATGTTAATTTTATTACTTCCAGTTAATTTAGTATAGTCTCAACCGTTTCAATTCATAGATAAAATGCAAATTAACTTATAATGAAAAGCTAAGTGGTACAATTATGTTGTATCAGTTAGGGTTTATGTTTTATCAGTTAGGGTAGTTTTAATCATTCAGTTGTCATAACCAGAGGTTCAGCTTTAAAAAAAATGCCACAGAGAAAGGAGAAAGCCACAGGGGTAACGCCTCAGAAAATTCTCCCTACTCCAAATGAAACATTTCTGTTATGGATCATTATCTACAGTAGTAAGGCCTACATAAAAAAAGGCCCTCAAGAATTTCCTGCACAATTTCCGGGACAAATCTTAGACCAGATGAAAAAAAAAGAAAAAAAATCAGTGGGGTCAAAAGCACCCGCCTCATCTTTTTGTTTAACAGAAACTTCTGAGTCCTTCTTGGGGTATTACTGCATTGCTGTAACCCAGAGACAAATTCAGTAGAAGTAGTCTTTCTGTAAATGGCAGCTCATATAGATTGCCAATCGGTTTCAACTGGATTCATGAGTAAATATTTTACATCCAAGTACATCCCAAGTATAGCACCATAAAAATCACTGTGTATGATTCACAAGTAGCTTTCTTTAAAGAAAAGATTTAGAAGTAAAGCTCAATTGTTTTCCTATATACTCATTGCTACATCTATACATATATGCACGCACCTATATACATATATATAGTGCATTTATATGTAAATAGAATGTAGTTTTGGAAATTTGAAGGAAGAGGAAGACAGAAAACGGAAAAAAGAGCAAAAATGTTCTGGGCCCACAAATTTAATCTTTTAATTAAGGTTGTGTGAATAACTAATTTATTCAGTTGGATGGAGAAACTGAAAGGTCACTTCAGATTAACCTCAAAGTTTAATGAAATGAAGACTCTTGTCCTCCAAGACTTGTTCCCATTTTGGGAGAAGAAATTAAGATTTCTTTCCTCAGTTTACCTGCATTTGGGGTTAGAGAAAAGCTCGTTTGAATTTAATTTCAAAGTTCATCTTCCCAAAGAGAAGACAAAACCCCAAAAGCCAGTCAGAGAGCAATGCCATCTCACAGTTTTGGCTGGTGGGTTGCCTCCCAGGGCCCATTCTTCTTGCTTAACATATAGCAGCTCTTGAGTTGCACTAAATCCTTGGGCAGGAGGGAATTCACCTGCCACCTATTCCCCAGATCAGATAGTGGGATGGTTGCAAAACATCAGTTTAGTCTCTTCTCCTTAGGTTTGTGCTGTGTGATCACTTCAGACAGAAAATCACAGAGTTCCCCCAACACATAAATAAGATTTCCAGTGCAGGGAATTCTCTGGTCAACAAACGCAAGAATAAGAACATATTTTGGTTGATGCTTTCACTGCAGAATGCACACTGATTCACACTCAGTGTGATCTCTTGTTGCAATAACTGTATGCAGGTAAGAGTTTAATATTTTTATCAGCTGAAAAGTATTTATTTTTACTGGTTATATTACAAAGAGCCACAACCTTTCACATGTGACTATCATACCCCAAACTGATTTCTACATTCTCTGCAAGAGAACAAGATCTAGAAGTATTTAATGTAAACATTCAGAATTTATTGCGTTTTGTGCTATGACAGCGAAAGGCTCCGCACTAACATGAGGCTGCCAGCGAAAGGCTCCGCACTAACATGAGGCTGTTGTCCTCTAATGGTCACAGACTAGAAAGAGCTAAGAAGGTGGCAGCGGAATGGTCTTTTCTGTCCCCTTAATTCACCTCAAGCTCATCTTAGGGAACAAGATGCTGCTATTAAGGTAGACAGTTGCACTGGTGGACACATGTCACCATGGACTTTCCTGCGGGGCCACAGAGCCAGTTTTAAGCACACAGTTCCTAGGCAAACCTCCATAAAGTGGCTGGTTCCACCAGAAGACTTGAAAAATGATGTCAAGGTCATTACATGTCCTTATATTTCCTTTATTGTGAACAGGTGCCTTTTTCAGCTTGCCTTTGATGCAGAAGAGTCAGAAAAAGGTTTGGTTTTTTGCAATATATTGCATTAGCACCAGTCTTGCCAAAAAGATGTCAATAGTCCAGAGACCGCTACTGAACCAATAGAGTTATAAAGAGGTATTACTAATGCACCTCTCTCTGCAGCATCAAAGCATTTGTCTTTATGATCTAAATCACTTACATCGTTATAGCCAAATCAGAATATCTACTATACTGTAAAACAGAAAAGTATTAATCTTTTTGGAAATTCTGTTTTCCACTGCTCCAAACCTGGGAACCTGTTGTATTTTTCAAAGTTCTGTAGAAAATTCAGGCTCTGTATTTTTACTTTCTATTCTACTTAGCAGTATTCCCAAGCTCAACATGAAGAAAAACAGGTTTATTCAATATTTGAATATTTTAATAAATAATAACCATCTCTACTGCTGCTTGAAAAAATATTTCTCAGCCCCAGTTTTCAAAAGTAAAAGAAATCAGACACAGACACCTGAACAAAAATTTTGTCTATGTAATCTGTAATAATTTAAAAATTGAAAACAGACACCATATTTAAAAAATATTGAAAAGGATAACCATTAAATTGTATTATGCCAGTAGGCAACTCTGCCAATATCCAAATTTTAATTTTTTCCAGCTAAGGATGCAAATATTTTTTAAGTCCCCATCCATAGTCACCTGTGTTTTCTGGCGGTGTGGGTTTATGATCTTTGTGCACTATCATTAATAAATGAAAATAAGCGATAGATGTCAAAAGCAGATAATAATGATTGCTTCATTTGAAATTGTAGACATTTGAGAAGTACTTGGTCATAGCTGATATCAAACCACATCAAGCATTAAAGAACAGACTCGGGGAACACATCTCTGTAACGCTGAAAATTAGTCTTAACTTTTGTCACAGTTATGGAGGTCAGCAATTTCCAAATTTCAGAGGGCAGGGGAACCACACTAATGCTCATAATTTCTAGCACACCTTTGCTGTAGCCACACTTAATTGACCATCTTGTTAACTGCACTTTTCAATGTGATTCTCTAGGTCATAAAACTGTCCAAAAGCACTATCAAGGCAGATGAAGCATCCTCATATGCCCTTTAGTTCCAGTGGGTGCCTGTTTCCTCTGTGACCTCCCAACTCTCAGTTTGAGAACATCCCAAGACCTGCAGCACCGACCATTGTATGTACTACCTGTGAGAGTTCACATGGATCAGCGCTATAGAGTAGGGCTGAGACTATCAAAGCCAAAGACTTCTCATTCTCCTGAAGCACTCAGGAAATACAAAACAGAAGATGCAAAACATCTGCAGTCAGAAATAAGAGTCCGGTTAATGCATTTCACGGCAGCTGCTGCAAGAGACAGTCATTCTAAATAGATGTTTGGCCTCAGTTTGGTCTTGAACACAGAGAAATTAAGTCCATCACAAGGACAGATGACCTTTAGAGGTCCCTTCCAACCCAAACTATTCTATGATTCTATGATGCTATGACAGAAGAAACGGTTCAACCTGGACAAGAGCATTAGTAGGATGGTAATACGCCCATCTGGTGCTGGAATGAGGTTATGAATGTTTAAGTAGCAATACAGAATGTCAAAGGTAGTAGAAGACAGAAGTTTTCAGTTATCTATGCTATTTAATATGCATTGCAGGAAATTGCAGCTCTTTTAATTTTTTTATGGAGATGTAAACATTCCTGCAGCTCTCATTTTGTTCATTTTTCTGAATAAGACCATTTATCTGTAGTGTTGAGTAAGTAGGAGCCCTATAACAAAGCATAATGCTGGGTCAGCAGTTTCTTGGCTCTATCAAAGTAAATGAACAGTGACAACAAGGCATGGTGGGGAAAGAAGTTTTCAAAAGAAGGCAAACCCTTGGATCATGTTACAGGCCCATCCTGGAGCACACAAAATGGTTTCTTTTAGGCTAAAACTAAGTGGGAAGACGCATTCAGGAGCGCAGAAAATGCACTCCCACTGCTAAGTGAAGGGCAGATCGCAGGACATATAGTCTTATTTGAGTTAAGCGGTATCTTTTCCATGCTTTGTTTGTCGCCACAGACAGTCATCAGCTCTGAGCCAGAGGATCAGCTGCATCACTAGACACTTTTTCTGACCCTCAGCATTATGTCTCTTAAGCAGGGCACATCTCTGACCTCAGAGACCTTCTCTCTGTTTCAAAGCCCTTTGAACCTGGACATCTGAACACGCTCCTGACCACTTTTGGTTAAAATGCATCAGGGCTTTGGCTTTTGATTATTGATGGGTGAGCAACAACCACTAAGAACAAATATGCAGGGACACACGGTGTTTACTGAAGTAATTCAGGTGTCTTGCACATGCATTCAGAGGTTCAAAGAGTTGTTGGTAGTTGCAGCAAGACTGGAAATAAGAGGGTGGCCCTGAGAAAGGCAAAATTTGGATGTAGTTTCTCAGTAAGAAGCCACGGGCTGGGTTTATTTGGCTATTTGCAGACAAAGTGGGTTGTCATGTTCTTACCCCATTGAAATACAATCATTATAGTGGATTTTAAATAACATAATGGCTTGTTTGGACATAGAAGCATATGAAGTATAAAGCTGCTATTCTTGAAATTGCCCTTTACCCTCCCATCTCAGTCCTGTATATGAAACAGTAGTGCTCTGTTTCTAAGTTGGCTTCAAATCACTAGTGTGTTTCTCATTTATAAAATACTTTTACAGCCTAATTGGGAGCAGTTTAATTCTCAGATTCTCAACTCCTTACTACACTAGTCAAGAGCCCAATTGACTGTAACGATTCAGAAAGAGGCTCTTTTGGAGCCTTTACAATATGTCATGTAAATTGGTGTTCAGGGACTTTAGAAAAAATGATTTATATTATATTTAACTAGAATATTAGTCACATGATAAGAGTCCCATGCATATTATGACATAATGGACTGTAGCTGCTTAGAAGAAGCAGTCATAGTTTATGGCCTCAAGGCCAATGAACCTTTTACCCCGAAAAATGGCCCACAGCCTAGTGTATAATCCCAATATCATATAATCAGAAGAACTTAGAATCTGAGATGCTCATTACATGTTCAGTCATCTAATTTTGTCCCCTACGCATTTATTTATCAGTGTTCATGAGTGTCCCACCTAATCTTGTTATAATTATTAAATCACGCTAAGTCATCATTTCCCTTTGAAGACTGGGCAAACTAACTGACTTCTATATAGGACGTATCTTCAGAGGTCCATTCTAAAAGCCCCCTGTTAAAGCCAGGCAGTCTGTTTTTCCATTAGTTCTAAATAAAAATAGTCAAAAAATTGTGGAGCTTTTTCTATAAATGTAATTGCTACACATTTTTCAGCGGAGGCTCTTCAGTAACATAGCCTGAGTTATAACTAGAAGAAAATTAGAAAAGTTGGGGTTTTTTTAAAAAAATATTTCTAAAACAATTCCTTCATTACCTCTGGCACTTCAGCACTTGGATGATTCTTATGAAGATGTACTACAGATAGAAGAACCTTTGCCACACGGGTGAACTCCCCGGTAGGGAGAGGCAGAACTTGTTCTGCAGAAGTAATCAAAACAGATAGCCTTTCTCTTGAAGGGCTGTTAGTACAGAAACAAAAATGGTGCCTGTAGAGTTTGGGCATTTGAACTGAATGAATCAAGACACTGAGAGGGACAATTGGCAAGATTCGCTGGGGTTCTGCTGCTCCGAGGTGGCAGGACTGGACTTTTGGGTTCCGTTCCCACCATTATTAATCAACTGGAAGACTGCAGTGAGAAAACACCTTAATCTCTCACTGTCTGATTCTCCACATTCACCATCTGTGTTGCCTAATTAGATTTTTAATTCTGCGGAGCTGGGACTGTTAATATGCATTCATCGCTCCAGATCTTTACAAACGCTTCCAGCAGAAACTATAAGGCAAATCATAAATAATAAAATCAGAACATTTTGCTAGGAAATGGTCTTGGCATTGCTAGTCTTATAAATAAAAGCATTCTTTATCTAACACACCAAAAATATGTCGAGTACCTGTCAGAAATACAAAGAAGGAGATCTCATATATTTTCCATTGTGAGAATTTCAACCCAATCCTCCCCCCTCACATGTAGATAGCAAGTCAATCACTTACTGACTTCTCTGAGAGCAGATCTAGGTCCTGTATTTCTTTCATAGACAAAATGCTAAGATCACAACACGCTGCATACGATCATTATAGTCACATAAGGGATCCCTCGTTTCCAAGGAGGGAGGAATTGCCTGGCAGAATTTTCATATAATTAATGATGGCAATTTTTCTTGTATCAGCTTAAAACAAAAAAGATAGTTTTAAAAAATATCTGAAATGCAAAGAAACATAACTTTGTAGTCCTTCATCATAGTTCAAACATGCAAGCACATAAATAAGCTTAGATTTCCTTTCTGTTTCAGCTGCAGGTAAAGTATGTTTATATGCTCTGAGACACTCAGTGTGCAGTCATTTTCTAAAGAAAACAAGGATGTGAAAGCGCAGGGGTATATAGAAGCCGAGGAACTTTATGAACCGTTCTGTGCCAGACTTTCTAGCCTGGCAGGTTCCCCTTATGGCAGGTCAATGACACAGCGAAACCTAAAACACCTGATGCATTCTTGAAAAATTTTGTTCATGTGGTAATCTCTGATTCTTCTTTCCTCCTTCTTCCTAAGAAAGGAAGAGTCAAACAGGTGATGTGACATCTGCTTTGCATTTAGTATAAGGGCTCTAGGAGACACAGCATCCGTGCGGCAAGAAATCATTCTGGTCTTAGTATTGTAGTAGTTGTAGTTCTTAGCATTGTAGTCACCTTCAATAGTATTGTAGCCAGTCAGTCAAGACACGTGAGGCTCTGAGGCAATGTCCCTGGTCATCACGTACTGCACCCCAGCAACCTTCAGTTCAATGCAGTCACACCCAAAGATGAGATCTACATTCTTGTGTGGGTTGCATTACACTAGAGATGTAGAAGCTGTGTTTATTTGCTCTTCTTACAGAAGGCACCACGCTAAACTTACTGCTAAATGTTACATTAAAAACTAGAACCAGAAAGTTAATGCAAAGCACACCCTGATCTCCTCCTGCTCCAGCAGGTGCAGCTGGTGGAGCATGCAACAGATATGCAGATTGATGCTATAATGAACTGATGAGTTGTACCAAACAAGCACAGTCTGATTTCTGTAAGCAAAACACTTTTGGAAAGCTCAAAGGGGCTACCACGTACAGCAAAGGAAACATTTGAGAAATAAAGAAACATTGTTTAATCCATTCTTTCAGAACAGACAGCCTTGAAATGAGAGTAGCTTGTTTTACAACAGAAAGGACAGAATTCAGAGTATATATGTAGGTAAAATGCTAAAACTAACCTCCTACTTCATGAAAGGTAGCTTTTTCTCACAAGTTTGTGACTACCTTCCATACGGACAATTACCTTAAAGTGTATCATATTGATCTGCAATATACTTTGCAAATGTCAATATATACCTAGTCTTGCTGCCTACAGCACATGAGGAAGTAAAATGAAAATGAGTCTGGGCTTAATGACATATAACCATCTTGGATTAATAATGTATATATGGTCAATCCCCAATACTCAGGAGACCATCAGCCTAACTTTAATGTTTGAGATAAGCAACTATATGTTTTAGATTTATCACTTGAGTCCTAATGCACTTGCCAAAGGACATTAATATTTAAATATCTAAAAATATACTATCAGCAGAAAAATAGGCAGATTTACAGTTAGGGAGGTTCTCTTTGGTTAGCCTTAACACATACACGGTATTCTGGAGAGTTTAGGAAAACTACTAGTCTTTTCACTTGATTCCATAGTATGGAAGATATTTAACTTCCTATATTTAGCCAAGAAATATATGCTGAAGCTAGTTGTTGGGTAGCTGTGATACAATCAAGGGTCCTCTATAATATCCCCACTGAAGTCTGGTATATGTATGTAAGAATTGTCTTAGAAAAGACATGAACATTACTTCTTTCAAAGTCATGAGACCTCAAAACACAGAAAAAGAGAATAATCCAAATCAAGCAATAACTAGATGAGAAGCTGTTATAAAACATCTGTTATCAAATAAGCAATGATTTTTATTACTATTCTTGAATCATCCTGGAAACAGTTAAAAACATAACATAGGTCCTACAGATTGGATTTGTTTCAATCTTTGTCTTTATTTGCTGACTAGTAAAGGTGGTACTAGCTGATGTATTCGGGAAGTGAATTCCCATGTTATTGCCAGAACAGGTACTGATGAGCAGCACTGCAGTATTTGTCTCCAGGTTGCCTGGCAGGCATTGATTCAGCTTTGTTTAGGAGACACTGCCACTGTTGGTGAAAATGTTCAAATTGCAAACCTATTTTACATTTGGCCATACATTAAGATTCTTGGTAGAGACATTGGTCTTTTCTGCTCCATCACTCTCCAAAGACAGTAGAGAGATTGATTTCACGTTTATAATACGAGTGCAAACAGCTATGAGGTATTTCTTCAGATTTGAACTGCATGGTAGAATAATGTGCTCCACTATGACATAAAGTACAAAAAGATCTTTTTTTATTTTGGTTTCCCAATGTGTTGAGTATAGTTAATAAATAATATACTTTCTGATAGCTGACTGTTCCGTTCATTAGAAGCTTAATATAAAGAAATACTGAGCAAGAACAAACAATTTTTTTCATCTTTGGCTGCTGGCTCTAACAAATCAAGGTCTCAGAAAGTTTACAGACAGATTCTTTTCTCATGAGCTCAGTATAAAAATAAGCTTAACATTAAAAGATGGCAAACTCACTTGCCCCACTGTTTTCCCAAAGGTGCTCTGAAAGGACCTACGAGAAACAAACCTCACAGCAGATGTTGTTGTTTAATAGCAGCAAGGAGAGCATGACTCCAGGCAATTGGCTAATCCCCCTTGAAATTTCTCAGAGATCGTTAAGGTGCATGTTTATCTAAATAACGTCTGTGAAACTCTACAGTAGTAAAATATTATCCAAATTACATTAAATATATATATACATAATATATATGAATAACATGTAGTTTTATGCAGCACAGCATATTTTTTTCAGTCTCCTTTGTCCAGAAGAGAAGGATTGAAGTCATCCTTCAACGTTCTTCCCAAAGCACTGAACCAGGCCTGTAGCATAAAATTGAAGTATTTTATTGCTCCATGGACATGAATAGGCTATTACTGCATAGAACCTGGTCCATTATGGCATTTGCATCCAGTTAGAAATCATTTGCGAACCATAGTTTACAAGAGAAAATTAAACTCCCTGTTTGAAGAAGTCCCATCAGTGATTAATGAGTGATCAGAACCCCTGCTGCCTTAGACGCAGGTTTTACAGTAGAGTAAGCATGAGCCCAGGAAGCTGATCAGTCTTCGTACCTAAAAATGCCGTCTAACTTATATTTTAAAGCCTTGAATCATTGGAGGAAAAAAAGAAAAATAATATTATTGTTCACATATTATTCACATTGTATTTTATATCAAATTACGGGAAAAATTAATCCTAACTGAAAAAAACTACCAGGAAATCTCTGATTTGATAAGTCCATTAGAGATCTTAGTTATGGAAGAGGAGGTCATCTACTTAACAATAAAAACAGTTTCACTGCTTTAAAAGATTTTATTCATATTCTGTGATTAAACTTTTAAGTTGATTTTAGCATTCTACTCTGTTTTGTTTTGTATTGAGCCTTTGAACAAGGTATACAGATATATGCAAAACATTAGTAACTGTTTTTCGTGCTTCACACAGAACATCTGATAAAAGCCTTTAGTCGCAGCTTGTTAAACTACTAAATGACTAATAAGGGATAAGCTACACATATATGTGACGAAATCCATTTAGTCAAAAGAGGAAAAAACAACAAATCATGATGTCAAAGAGGAAAGATACTTCAGCTTGCATGAGACAAGGATTTTTTTCACAAGGAAAAAATGTAAGATATTTGTTTTACATTTTAGAAAGAGTTCAATTTATGCAAAATAATGCAAAGATATTGTCTATTAATTAGACTATATATTACAACACAGTGATGGTAGGACGCTAGCATTCACTAAGATTCTAGGACATTCACCAAGTCATAAATGACCTCTGTCACTTACGTTTTCAAGGGAAAACCTTTCATTTTATACCCCATAATTTATTCTCAACGTCCTTTTTTTAAAAATTATCTACTCTATAAAGACTCTAAATCAGTTTTCTAAGTTTTAACAAGCAAGACTTTCTTTTTAAAAATTATCTACTCTATAAAGACTCTAAATCAGTTTTCTAAGTTTTAACAAGAACATCTTCACTACTGAGCATTTCCTAAGAACTTTTATGCTACAAATTACTAAAATGGCTGAAGCCTCCTTCAAGAGGTTGATATATTGAAGTACAGGGCTATATAAAATTATTCCATAATAATTTTGCACTGTAAGAGTATTTAAAGCAATCTAAAATTTATTAGGGGAACTGCTTATCCATGAACGTTTAACTTACACCACATCTTCTGGGAAGAGATTAATATCCACAGCAAGAAAGATGAGGCAATAATTTATTTTACAGCCATTCAAGTTTAAAGACTTTCAAAGATGCATTCTGAGACCAAAAGATTTTGTTATAGGAAAGAGGAATGCCTGAAGTCATCTGGAAGCAAATTTTTGATGGAACTTCAGACGTATTTTATAAAATAAGCTGAATAAAGAACAAAAGAAAATCTGTATAAAACACTGTTCTACAAAAGCATAAAAACATCCAGATAGTAATAAAATTTAAGAATCTCAGAAAATTGAGCTTGAAAGAGAACATGACAGGTTATTCAGTGAGTTCATAGAATCATAGAATCAGAGAATGGTTTGGGTTGGAAGGGACCTTAAAGATCATCTACTTCCACC
>NW_008795863.1:2764693-2766844 GCF_000699145.1 Aptenodytes forsteri | reverse complement strand
CCCTCCCTCGACCTGCTGGCCACACTTCTTTTGATGCAGCCCAGGGTACGGCTGGCTTTCTGGGCTGCAAGCGCACATTGCTGGGTTATGTTGAGCTTCTCATCAACCAACACCCCCAAGTCCTTCTCCTCATGCCTGCTCTCAATCCATTCTCCACCCAGCCTGTATTTGTGCTTGGGATTGCCCCGACCCAGGTGCAGGACCTTGCACTTGACCTTGTTGAACTTCATGAGGTTCGCACGGGCCCACCTCCCTAGCCTGTCAAGATCCCTCTGGATGGCATCCCTTCCCTCTAAAGTATCAACCACAGCACTCAGCTTGGCGACATCTGCAAACTTGCTGATTGTGCACTCAATCCCACTGTCCAAGTCCCTGCAAAGATGTTAAATAATACTGGTTCCAGTACAGACCCCTGAGGGACACACTCGTTACTGGTCTCCACCCGGACAACGAACCGTTGACCACAACTCTTTGAGTGCAACCATCTAGCCAATTCCTTATCCACCAAGTGGTCCACCTGTCAAGTCCATGTCTGTCCATTTTAGAGACAAGGATGTTGTGCGGGACAGTATCAAATGCTTTGCGGAAGTCCAGGTACATGACATCAGTCCCTCTTCCCTTATCCATTTGTCCCTTATCCAGTTGCTCTGCCCAAGATAAGATCACGCAGCCATTGCAATCTATTCCAACACCCAACTGTCCATAAAAAAATTTTCTGTGAGTCTAATTTAAATTCCCCTTGAAGTAGTCTAAATCTATTATTTGTCATCCACACAGATATAAATAACAATCTCTTTCTTTCCACTTTACAGATACTTTTTATATACTGGGAGACTTTTATTGCATCTTGTCCTGGTCTTTTCTAAACTGTACAAACCCAGAGCTTTTAAACTTTCCTCTTAGATTTAAGACTGTTTCAAGACTGTTGATCTTTCTTGTTGGTTTTCTCTTTCCAGCAAGGTCATACCTATTCTGAAGAGCAGTAACCAAAACTGGATTTGTCTGAGGGCTGGATTTGCCACCACAGAGCAGAGCAGAAAGGTTATTTCATATACTTATTATACAAGGCTTCTGTTTCTGTTATGATTTTGCTGTTTTCAAAACAGTATAGTGTAACTGAGACTGATTCAGAGAATAAACCCCTGAAACTTTCAGATTCTTTACTGAGAAAGTATTCATTAAACAGTCTCTTTTCATCATGAATTGAAGATTCATATTTAGCTGATGATGCATTTATAGTAGCAAGATGACCTATCAACACTGAATCAATGAAAACTGAGATAATCTCATACTGTAATCTTCCTGGATTAAGTGATGGAAAGAAAAATGTGTGCATTTCTCTGAACACTTTTGCATCTCTAGCACTTTTGGATCCCTTATGCTCTCAGTATTTAGCTCAATCTGTCCATGTTATTTCTAATGGGATTCACCTTTCTCAAAGGGGGAAGAGGGTCTTTGCTCACGAGCTAGCCTGGCTCATTGACAGACCTTTAAACTAAACTTGAAGGGAGAGGGGGATAATATCAGGCTTGCCCGTGACAAGCTCTGGGATGACATGCCAAGGTTAGAGGGACGGGGTGCTAGTGAGGGCCCTCAGCTCGTTGCTCTGAGACGTGCTGGCTACACTGGAGCACAGTTGAAGCCTTACAAAGATGAGCCAGGGGCTCCTGAGGTAATAGGAGCCAACAGGGAAACACCGGTGGAATACCTCGAAGGAATTAAGGGGTGTTCCTCTGAGAAGATGACACGGCCAACAGCCCAGCTGAAGTGCCTCTACACCAATGCACGCAGCATGGGCAACAAACAGGAGGAGTTGGAAGCCACCGTGCCGCTAGAAAGCTACGACCTAGTTGCCATTACTGAAACTCGGTGGGATGAATCCCATGACTGGAGTGTGGCTATCAATGGCTACAGGCTGTTCAGAAGGGACAGGCGAGGAAGGAGGGGCGGAGGCATTGCCCTCTACATCAAGAAATGGATAGAGTGTGAAGAGCTGTCTCTGAAGCATAGCCACGAGCAGGTTGAAAGCTTATGGGTAAGCATTAGAGACCAAGGCAACAAAGGGCACCTTGTGGTTGGTGTCTACTACAGGCCGCCCAATCAAGGGGAGCCTATTGACGAAGCCTTCTTACTCCAGCTACAGGAGGCATC
>NW_008795863.1:2737618-2764340 GCF_000699145.1 Aptenodytes forsteri | reverse complement strand
TCGAGACCTGCTGGTCAAACTAAAGGGCAAGAAGGAAATGCACAGGCAAGGGAAGCAGGGACAGGTATCCTGGGAAGAGTATAGGGACGCTGCCCAGTTGTGTAGGGATGGGGTCAGGAAGGCCAAGGCGCAGCTGGAGCTGAACTTGGCAAGGGATGCAGAGAATAGTAAGAGGGGCTTCTACAGGTATGTCAGCCAGAAAAGGAAGGTCAAAGAAAGCATCCCCCCCGATGAACACGACTGACAAACTGGTAACAACGAACGAGGAGAAGGCTGAGGTACTCAACAACTCTTTTGCCTCAGTCTTCAGCGGCAGTCTTTCTTCCCCCACCTCTTGAGTGGATGGACCGCAAGACGGGGACGGAGGGAGCAAAGTCCCTCCCGCTGTAAGAGAACATCATGTTCGTGACCACCTGAGGAACCTGAACAGACATAAGTCTATGGGACCTGACGACATGCATCCCAGAGTCCTGAGGGAATTGGCTGGTGTAGTTGCCAAGCCACTCTGCATGATATTTTACTTCATGTAAATCTCACTAGCCCAAGAGATAATAACTTTCTTCATTGCTCAGCCTCAAAGAGGGAGGAAAGGGAATTAGGTTTAGTGATGACTAAAGAAAAAAGCTTTAAAGAAAGCTGACTTTTCACTCATACTTACTGTTATTTTTAGACTTACAAGGACAAAAAACACTCTTTTCACACAGTCCAGAACTCAATACTATAGTTAAACAAGGATAGTTATACAGGCAAGGAACTTTTAAATAAGTTAGCTATGTTCCTAACTTGTGAAGTCTCCTGGGTGTTCTTTTTCAAGTCTCAGGAACATAATGGATGTGTTAATGATGCTCTCATGTAGCTTGGCTGTATTTCCCTTTATTAAAGTTATATCATCCTATTGAGGCTCAGTTCACTCTAAATCCCAAACCCAAAGCTCTACAATCAGTTAAAAAATATATTCAGAATGAATAGGATCCAAATTACATAGTTTCTCAAAGCCAATGTGCATGTAAAATGAACCCTCTCATTGCTGCAGGGATAAGTCAAACTTAAAATGACATTATAAAGAAAAAGCATTTTTGCCCTGTATGGATCAACTATTTTGTGAAATATTCCCTCTTTTCTGAAGAGGGAACAAAAATTGCTGGTTTTGTGCAAAACATGAGTGATTTCGCCTAGGACAGTACAAGACGGGGCCAATGAGCAAAAGACTGTATGAACCTTCAAGTCCAGTACAGCACCATTTAAGTAGTTCACAACTCACAAAAGAGCAAACTGCAAAGGAAGGACCTGAAATGAAACACAATAGTTTGAGGACTTAATTCTGTTCAAATTCAAATCAATGGAAAAACGCCTTAAATTTCCTTTTTTATTTCCTATTAGAAGTTGTTTGTGCTACTTATATCTTATGAAACCCTCCTTTGTGTTTAAGTTGGCCAGTAACCAGGCTTTCATTTTGGTGACCCTCCGATTGGAGACTCTGTTCCTGTTTGAGATCCAGATTATCTCTGCCTCATTTTAAACAGAACCAGAGGTCTTTCTGTCTTCTCATGTGTGTTTTAAGTAGTTACCATTGACTTATAGTTAGAACTTTCTGGTCTTTGTTTCCTTAAAGTGCATAAGAGGTGTGGAGTCTATATAAATTTTGCAGGGGTGGGGGTGGAACAAGCAAAGAAAAATTTTAACGTGGAAACAAGAATATGTATATATGTATGTAACATTTTCAGGGAAAAATAATCTTACCTACCTAACACAAAGGTATTAAATGAAAAAAAGAAAATTTAAAAAATCTACAAAACAATTCTAGAGAAGTCAACAAATTAGTAAATTAGACATGAATTTGTAATGAAATAAGGTAACAGAAAATCAGTTCAGCCTGCTCTGTATAGAGGCTTCTTGTGATCTACATATTTACTCTTTGTCCTTCTCTCTCTCTCTCTCTCTCTGACTCTGGTAAATAATTTTCAGACTTAAATGGCTCTTAACTAGAAAAACACCAGAAAATTGGGGAGAATTGGAGAAATTTTGAAAAGGTCATGGAAAGATAGAGTTGTTTAACATATGAAAACAAAATCAAGTAGAAAAATTCATGTAGCATGACTAAAAAAGATCAAGGAAAAGACAAAAGATGCAATTAGGTTATCTAAGTGTAAGATACTAAGATGTAAAAAGACTAATGACTGTCTTCGAGGAGAATCATTTATTCTGTGAGGTATAAGTAAGAATAATTAGAAATCAGGATGGAGAAAAACGGTGGGCAATGCTCTTGACAAGAAGCTGTCCAAAGATGTGAAACAGCTTCACAAAGGCATCCTATCCCCTGAACTTCTAAATTTGTCCTGGACAAAGCAATTGGAGTGAAGAGAACAACCGTGCAGTATCAAGAAAACAGTAACTACTGAGGAGAGGGCGGAGACATCAACTTCTTATCCTGTCCCAGTAGTCCCAGCATAGGAAGACTGTCTGCAGGCTAGGAAAGCCATATCCAGGGTAGCAGAAGAAGGCGCACATGGAAGAGAAGAGCTTCAGGAGGTAGATCTAACACCTTCCCTGCCTGATGCTCTAGGACTGCAAGACTGAAGCACCTGTTACTGGACGAAGGACTGTGGGTAGACTATCCCTTCCATTCTGGGCCATGCACATTGTTCTCATTGGGCTAGACAGAAATTTAAATTAGTATGAAACATCTTTTTCAGTGAGATTTTGAAAACACTGTGCTAAGAAGTGTATCAATGGTTAAGCAGTATCCTGTACCTAACACTTTCAGCAGCATGACATCATTTGTTTAACTTATTGTTTAATTAGACTGAAAAAAAAAGAGTTCTATATTTGTATTTTTATCAGGTACATACTTATTAGAAGTTTAAAATTAAGCCCTTATGGCTATGGCTAATGGGCTTTTTAATAACTTCCAATGCTAGCTTGAAGCCAAGCATCCTTCTTAAAAAATACATATATTACTTTTGAAATCACTAACAGTGAATTGACTATTCAAATAACAATCCAATACTCAGTATGAAATAATAGCAGCGAAAATAGTGTTAGCTAAAATTCATCACAGCAGCTCAGCAAGGCTCCAATGTGAACTACAGAACAAGTCAGTATACAATCAATTACATCCTGACCGGTAAGTCAAGTTACAGTGACCTTGTTTTTACATTAGTTTTCATAGTTAGTTGCCCTCCATTCAAAAAAATATATATATAGTGATCAGATCATAGGTGATACAGTACTCCAGAGCAGAATTAAGTTATGGCACTACAAGCAAATTTCATCTAAATTACATAAAGTATCAAAGTGATTTAGGCAGAGCTACTTCATTCATCTGTTTGTATCTCCATATGCTCACAAGTTAACGGAGGAGTTATATGCACCATATCCTTTGGTTTAGTATATCTTCCAAATAGCTTTAATTGTGAGGGTGCCAGTCCCTGAAAGTAATTTGAAAATTTATTCCATTTTAATCTACTTTATTCCATTCCAATCTACTTTATTCCATTGTATTTTAAGTACATATGTGATTTTTATGAATGGTTTTATTGCATGGGTTACGTTAATCAAAGACTACCACATTAATGATTAGGTCAAGTTTTATTACTGGCAGGTATTTTTGTCTTTTTCTAATTGGTTTTAACTGATGAATGACAAGTCTACTCAAATAGCTTTTATATTTTATTGTTATGATTTTTATCCAACTCTGCTGTCTTTCCAAGTGTCATTGACTATTAACAATAGTCTCTACACAGAAAACTGTAAAGGGCAGCTAGTGATTCACTTTAAAATATTTTCTTTTCCTTTACCAAGAAGAGATGTAATCATCCAAATAATTGTATTTATATTGCCTCTAAATCTGCTATTTATGAAATAATTTTATGCTAAGGGACTTTCATTGGGATTTCATCCATTTTAAAAGAGGCAAAAGCTGAATTAATTCATAGATCTGGCTCTAGTTCAGTAGTAAAAGAAGCCAAAAGAGTCCAGTTACAGAGTACTCATCCAACTCATTGGAGAAAGTGACTGAGGGTGGAAAGAAAAAAGTCTAGCTCTTTCCGACATTTGATGCAATTTCATTTTTAAGAATTGGAAGGAAAAGCCAGGCTGCAGTGATACATATTTTTATACTGTATAAATATAATTGTTCTGCAGTAAAATTCTGTGGAGAATAATTTGGCTTGTTCGTAAATATGACACCATGTTGTAAAGCTGCATTTAACAGTCTCACACCACTTTACACCACACCAGGTGCTTTCATCGAGAGTAAAAAGGACATTTTTACATATTAGATAATGGCACAGCCTCCAAGATGATGAAGAACAGCTTTAACTAGACAGTAAATCCGAACAATCATACCTGTTTAAAAAAAAAAATCCCTCCATACATTCATGGTATGAACCTGTCTGAGAGCTTTCTGACAAATAATTGAAAGAAATTGGCATACAAGCACACTAACAAAAGAGTTTCATTTCATACAAATGGTTTTTTTAAGGAGCTAATTCATTGACCCTGTACAACAGGTAGCTTCACAAGTAATCTTTTGCTTCTCTCCCTTAATTTTCCATTTTTGCAGGTTAGTAATCTTATGATAATGCTACAAGCTCTCATCCTCCTAAGAACCACGAAGGTCTCAAGAAGGAATTAAAGTATTCAAGTAAATGTACTGCCTCTACTGAGAAAAAAAGGAAAGGTATCATTTCAACTGCAGGCCTGCTAGTGGGATATAATACGTATGCAGAAGAGAAATGCAATAATAATATGGAAAAAAGGAAAGTAGAGTGAACTATAACTGTAAAACTAGTGTGATAACTGTACTTGATAAGGCAGAGAAAATTTGGTTCTACATGAACAGCTAACAAACAATAGAAAAGGTAAGAGTTAATAGTACTTGGGATGCATTTGAAACTAATTAAAGGGAAAATAGTAATGAACTGTGCTGAAAGCAAAAACTATTAAAATGGCAGGACATTACAAGCAGCCTTCTTGAGCTGGCTATTTCATATTTGCAATAATCATTCTGACCCACAAATATAAAATAGCTAGTTAAATTCACTCATAGGAAAGTTAAGATTCAGTGCAAACATAGGGCAGGACTGCAAAATGAGAGAAAAATATAAGTTTGAGAAATTAAGTTACAGAAATCCAATGAAATTTAGTAAATAACGACAACCATTTGTGTTACGAAATAAGATCTCATCACCTGGAAAAAACACAGTAAAGGAACATCCACTGGATCCACTCAGTATCCAACCTCAGGATAGCTGTTTGAATACAGAAAGGCTCATTAGGGAAATTAGGGATTGCAGTATACCAGAACAACAACTACAAAAAGAGTCTAGTTCATTTAGTCCAGAAAAATGAAGGCTGACAGTGAACATAAAAAGACAAAGGTGGTGGGAAGGACGTTAAATACAAGAGGAGAGAAGGTATTATGATAAAGAACAATTCTGTCCAAGAGGAAGTGGATAATAAACCATCCATGAAAATATTTAAAATAAAGACTAATAGGTTCTTTTCATCAAAATAATTCCTTTTTTAGAAATCTTCTGGTAGGGGAAATGAGGAAAAGCAAAGAACAAATTCTATTATGTTCACCACCAAAACTTACATCTAAATTATAGCTTTTCATAGAATCATAGAATCATTAAGGTTGGAAAAGACCTCTAAGATCATCGAGTCCAACCGTCAACCCAACACCACCATGTCCACTAAACCATGTCCCTAAGCGCCTCATCTACACGTCTTTTAAATACTTCCAGGGATGGGGACTCCACCACTTCCCTGGGCAGCCTGGTCCAAGGTTTAACCACTCTTTCAGTGAAGAAATTTTTCCTCATGTCCAATCTAAACCTCCCCTGGCGCAACTTGAGGCCATTTCCTCTCGTCCTATCACTAGTTCCTTGGGAGAAGAGACCGACACCCACCTCGCTACAACCTCCTTTCAGGGAGTTGTAGAGAGCGATGAGGTCTCCCCTCAGCCTCCTTTTCTCCAGGCTAAACAACCCCAGTTCCCTCAGCCCATCCTCAGAAGACTTGTTCTCCAGACCCCTCACCAGCCTCGTTGCCCTTCTCTGGACACGCTCTAACACCTCAACGTCCTTCTTGTAGTGAGGGGCCCAAAACTGAACACAGTAGTCGAGGTGTGGCCTCACCAGTGCCGAGTACAGGGGCACGATCACTTCCCTAGTCCTGCTGGCCACACTAGTTCTGATACAGGCCAGGATGCTATTGGCCTTCTTGGCCGCCTGGGCACACTGCCGGCTTATGTTCAGCCGGCTGTCAACCAGCACCCCCAGGTCCTTTTCTGCCAGGCAGCTTTCCAGCCACTCTTCCCCAAGCCTGTAGCGCTGCATGGGGTTGTTGTGGCTGAAGTGCAGGACCCGGCACTTGGTCTTGTTGAATCTCATACAGTTGGCCTGGGCCCATCGATCCAGCCTGTCCAGGTCCCTCTGCAGAGCCTTCCTACCCTCCAGCAGATCAACACTCCCGCCCAACTTGGTGTCGTCTGCAAACTTACTGAAGGTGCACTCGATCCCCTCATCCAGATCATTGATAAAGATATTGAACAAGACCAGCCCCAAAACTGAGCCCTGGGGAACACCGCTCATGACCAGCCTCCAACTGGATTTAACTCCATTCACCACAGAATGTGGTTTCAGTCCCTGCCTTGATAATGTTTACATGTTTGCTAGGAAAGGTCAGTGTTAGCATATTAATTCCTATAATCCCATTGCAATGAGATTTCATTGCACCTAACTTTAAACCTTGGTAGTATAAACATTTCCTTCTCAGCTAGTTGTCTAGTTTCATCACCAATGAAGAGAAATATGAAATTCTAGAACAAGATTTATCTGGTCATTTTGAGTGTTTGTGTAAGACGATTGCCCCCCTCAAAACTATTATTCCTTTCTCTTGTCTGCAAAGAGTCCAGACAAGCAGATCAGAGGTTGTCTAGAGCATAGAAATGTATGTTTGATACATAGCTGGCATTGCAAGGATCTAAGGACTGAAATGGGAGGATTTTCTGCCTGTCTGTCTTTCTGTCTTTCTGTCTTTCTGTCTTTCTGTCTGGCTTATTCTCAGGACACCACACCAAAATTCAGGAAAGCTAAACAGAGACAAAAGGACTTCCTCGTACAGAGTTCGTTTCCGTCTTTATCAGTGTATCCACTTTAACAGCTGGAAAAGAGCACATATTATTGTCATTTTACCCATTAAGATAATATTGTACTTGGAAGTACATTGCGCCACTTCTATGTCGGGGTGTAAGAGAAAGCTGTGAACAAGTGACTGCAGGCTGATTTCCACAAATATCACAAATGGGTTTTTCTTGCTGCATTTCCAGACATACTGTCTTTGTCACTAGAGCTAAGACTTTATCATGACTTTTATAGCAAACTTTATCATTAACTTTAAGGAAGCTTGAAACCAAACCTTTCCACACCAGAAACTGCTCAACTGATTCAATCTAACAGAATTCAGGACAAACACAGCATAATATGTTCAACATGCAAGGCACTGTCGGGAAGCACTTGTTCACTACTTAAGTGAGAAAAATATTATTTTAAATGTACACAGTCTCTTTAGCTTGATAGTTCTTATTTCTTAGGATGGTTCTGGGGGCTAGAATCCCCATATGGAAAATTCATTTGACCCTAAAGATTTTCCTAGGAAACGTGATCTCCCAAGTGTATGTGTGAAGATTCCAAAAGCACATTTGCAAATGTTAGCCTAAAAAGTCAAAGTAAAAGAAATTAAAGCAATGTGGTTAAAACTTCCTCTTCAACTAGTTTGAGACAACCTCAGTAGACTGCAAAAGATTCCATGGGCAGTGTTAAAGCAATCAGGGTTAAAGCAAACCCAGAAACTATTTAGTTTGACAATATTTCCTAACCAACTTAATGGTTTTGTGTCTAGTGGATATTGGCTTTTGCCATGCAGGCAGAGCACTCACATTTGCTGAGCCAGTTTGTCATCCTCCTATATCGCGCTGGCAAATTTCAATTGCCAGTGCATGCTTCAGCACTGCCAGGTCCCACTTCTCTGGTGGCAGCAATGGATTTGAGGATAATACGCTCAAAAAGGCTGGGAAGAAGACCATCACAATCTGTACATTTTACATGTGACATATCAGCTAGTGGCAATGGAAGAAGGGAGTCCAGTTCAAAATCTGCCTGTGGGACACCCTTCTGAATCTCTGCATAAAAGACTGTCAGCATACAGATTCACAGGTGCCTTGGTAGTAAACAAAGGACCTCCTTTCGTACTTTTCAAATCGTGAGTTAATTCAAAGCTTATTTCAAGACAGCTGCAGCTGAGGAAGGAAGTGCAGAAACAGATAAAGAGTGCTGATGGAAGAAATACATCCTAAAATGGAATTTGAAGGGAAGGACCTTCTTCCTTCTTTCAGCTGCTGGGAAGCTTTGTTTAGAACTAAGTCCATGCAAACCGTGGTGGCTTTGCAGAGATTCAGAGCTCCCAAAAAGGCAAGCAAGACTGGCAGTACAAATCCATCAGAAAAAAAAAAATCTTCTGCATATCCTCTCGTCCTGTTTCATATTACAGTTTTCAAGGTTATTTTACATCCTCATTAATGCATACACATGCACGAATGCAATGTTTCAACCATTTGCTAAGTAGACTTGTGTTCTACTCCATCTCACATCCTACACCTATGACAGTTATAGCAGTGCTCCTTCCAAAAGCGCAACACGTGACATGACAAGGAAGGTCATGTTCTTTTTCTTTTCTTATTCCAAAACAAATAACTAGGGTGGATTTCTTTTAATCAGTGTATGATATCTTAAGGTTTGCTAATTGCAAAATATTTTGAGCATGAAACAGAAAGTACTAAGAGATCCATGATGATTCTCAGTGTAGTCTCTGCAGGGGATTTTCTTGGATTATTTTCTTGGATGGAACCTCGTAAATTTTATCTAGGAGGTTCTTAATGTTTTCTGCATTTGTCAAGGACTTCCTTACATGTCATAGCCTAATCGGATCAGTAGGTAAGCCCAGTAACTCCTATCTGTTACCATACATTCTGGCATGCCTGGTGTTACATTGCACAGACTCCATAAATGCAATTTGTTCAGGAAACCTCAGAGTTACAACATAACTGCACACCGCGCACTCTCTCGGAAGCACTTGACTTACTGTACTCACACCGCCTGAGCATGAAGACTAAGTCTAACACGTCACTGGAGCATCAGATTTACTACACACCTGCAGGCCACCTGTGCTGTGCATGAGCAATGAGCTAAAAAGAAATAATACAAAGCTTATTTCTTAGCTCTTTAACCCATGGTCATGATACTGTTGCCCACAAAATCTTGCTTGGCAGAAGTTGTTTTCAACAGGCTGGGAAAGGGGGGAAAGCTTTGGGTGATAATACAGCTTCTCCTGAGTATAGCATCATGTATTGACAGAGGGCAAAAAAGAGATAAGGACTCATTAATGTTCCTCAAATAGGAGGGCCTTTGTTTTTCACAAAAACTCACAATCTCAGTGCGTTACACAGGTGAAGTTTCAGAGTGAGAAAAATACAAGGCTTACAAGATTTTGAAGACAAGTTCATAAGCATGGGATACCTATGTTTAGGAATTAAGTTGCAAACAGCAGTTACATCCCTAGCACCAATCCAGTTTCAAATGAGAGCAGAGATGCCAGGTGCTACCCACCCTGTCCTGCGTGACTCCTGTCCACAGCTCACAGGAACCAGTATGCCTCAGGCTGCTGCTCAGAGATTGCAGTGAGGAGACTGGCTTCAGGGACAAGCCCATCCTCCTCCATTCATCAGGGAGGACTGCTGCTTCCAAAAATTGGGGCTGCTGTGGTCCAAAACATGCCTTGGCTAACCCAATTGTAAACCCAATACACACTCACCCGCCTAAATATGCCATCTCAGATACCTGCTAATGTACTCTCTTCTCTATTATAGCACCGATCAACTCGATCCCTATTTCTTTTTGCCACAGCATGACAGCTACCGGGAGTTATATGGCTAGTTTTATGCACTACCGACTGGGGAGACTGTACTGACCATCAACTGAAGCCTCAAATCAGCTGCCATTTGTACACTGGTACATAATAAAAGAACAGTCCTTGACAGGTAGGCATAGCAGACCTGAATATCAATTTGAAATCTTCCTGATAAAGGGAATTCCTGTATTTAAATATGCAAATTAATGGCCTAAATTTAGACAATATTTTTATTACCATCCCATGTTTCTGAAAAATCACGCCAATTACTTAAACGTCACATTTCAACTCATTTCTTAAAATTCTTCTTAATTGAATATCTTTCTTCTTTTTGTTCTTTGTTAAGCAATAAGGGCATGATGCAATTTTGTCCCATGCATGTTTTAAGCAAAAATAATATTTTTTTAAAAAGTAAAATTTCAGCTTTACTATTTTACTAATTACTTTCAGTTGAGGAAGCCAATCCTTTTAGAAGAGAGCATGTACATATTGCCAAAAAGTAGCTCAGGAGTTCATTAGCAGATATGCGCAGGTATAGACCATACAATGGCTAAAATTACACTTTTAAAGGGCAACATAAAGTGATTTTTTTATTAGACTTTCTGAGGCTCACCCAGCTTCTAAAAGTTCAAGTTTAAGGGACTGAGGAAGTGGTCTAGTCATATTTTTGGGAAGATTACAAAAACAACTGTGACTAAATTCCCAGAAGCTGTAACATGTAAAAAGCTAGACTAGACAATGCCTTCTGAGCTGGCTGTAACTATTTATTTATTTGAAAGTCAAACCACCACTGCATCAACAAGCAAATGAAAGTACATTTTTCAGCGTTTAAGAGAATGACAAGTGGAAATAGAAAACAGGATTAAATGCATTACTTCCCAAGAGGCTTCTATGGCACAGTGAGAAAAATCTTCAAAGCGTGGGCAAAAATCCTAGTTCTTGTGAAAGCTGCATTATAACTTCCCAGTCTACATCTATACTGTACTTGCTCTGGCAGCTGCCAGGACCTAAAAAGTGGCATTCCCGAAACCCTGCTCCCAAGTTCTTATTTGCCCTGTAGCCAGCCTGGTTCAATCGGCTTGCAGGGTGTCTATTTTCCCTTCCTGAAGACAACACTACGGCCCTTCAAGAAACGGTGCTGGATCGCTTGTCTGCCTGACGCCAGTCTTCCAGCGCTGTCAGACACCAGCACAAAGCCACACAAGAAAACAGCTCACCAGGCATGGAAAGCCAGAGCCCCTCCAGACTGCAAGTAATCTAGCCTGAGCAAAGTGCAGACGTGCTGGAGGCTTTTCCCCTAAGTGAACTGGCCGGCTTGCTAAGAGATAGCCCAACAGATAAGCAGTACAGATAGTCTGCAGATTAGTTTTTTTGTAAGCCTTGTCCTCAGCCTTAAATACACTATCAAAAGACATTGCAGACTTAACCTTACTCTATTACACACATCTTTTTTAAATGTTATCTCCATTCAAAGAACATGTGGACACAATTTGCAAATTGTTTTAGAACTAGAAAACCCTGAGAGGCTTATGGTGTAGGTGGTATTTTATTTCCAGAAATTACTATAACTTCTTTCAGGCATATCCTGAGACATAATAGTGGTCATGTTAAAATAAAATTGTTTCAGCTCCAAGAGACAAAGACGTATTTTTTGTATGAAAAGTGCAAGATACCTTGACAATGCCGTTGAAAATAATAAAAAGAGGCCGAGTCCTGAAGCCTCTGCTCAAGCAAAATTTCCACTGGATTCCTTTATGTGTTGTGGTACAGTAATTTTATAATACAAATATTGAATTGTTCTCAGTTTTCTTGAACATCATATATTTGAAAGCATTTTTAATGTTAATTGTATTTTCTAGTTTTGATTTTGACCAATTCCATATCACCCATAAACTATAATTTAGGTATTTCTGATATGATGCATTTGAGGACCATAAGGAAAACTAGAATTAAACACAATTTCATCAGAAGCATTTCAATAATGGTATAAAAGAGAGCTGAGACTGATCATTCACCCATCACTAAAATGTGAATGGAACTGAGCTAGAACAGATTTTTTACAATATTTTTTTACAAGGCTGTTTTAGAAACCACAATTTAATAAAACAAAACAGAAAAATATTTTCCAATTCAAACTACCTGGAACATGTTCTGCAGAAGGCAGAGTATAATTATTCAAATACGTATTTGGCCAGTTTACAGAGTTAACACCCAGTGCCATGAAAAGAGCCATGGAATTATTCGTCAGAAGTTGTGAGACCTTGGTTTTAATACACCTTCCGACACACAGCACCTCCCATGGCAGCGTGCTGCTCACTGCAGAGCTGTGGCGGGCTCAAAGGGAAGAGAGCCGCCCGCCGCGTAAATCATCCTCCAAGCACTTCCAAAGAGCTGAGGTGGCAGCCCTTTCTTCAAGGGAAAGGAGCAGGCGGCAACCTCGAGGACTGAAAAAAAAGGAGTTTATAGTTTTCTAGGGAAGAGGACCACCATGCCTCATGGTGACTTGTCTTCACCTTGGTATATTCTGGGTTCTTTTTATTGTAATATCATAAAAGAGAAGCTTCAAAACATATCAGGCTAACGTTCATGTTTTCTGCTCACAGTAAACGACAAAAATCACAGATGGTTCGTTCCCTGTCCTCATAATGTTATACCACATGAGGATCTCAACAGGATACCGCATTGAGAGAACATCCAGATCCCACTGTCAACACTGCAGCTTAACGATAAAAAAATCAAATAAGCACAGTTTTCCATTTCCTGTGATTCTGCTTATTCCTTTCTTTTACCTTGCTTGCCTACCAGCCCTTCCTAACACTGACCCCTCTGCACTCCCTCTTCCCGGGCTTCCTTTCCTCCGCGGGTGAAGTGGCAACCTCCTTCGCCCCCTCCACACCCCACTGGGGGTTCCTCTTGGAATTAGTTCCCTTTGGATTCCTCACACTCATCCACTGTCTCACTGAATTTCTGTCATCTCCTCTTTCAAGAGAATCGTTTTCTAGCAGCTTTTATGTTGGGCTAGTGCCCAAGAGCTAGAGGAAGGCACGACTACTTCTCTCTCCCTTCTCTTCCTTTTCTTTGCTCTGTGTGAGTCACTGGCACTGAGCAGGCAGCTGTAAAACTGGCTGAGGGACTATTGAGGTTTTCAAGTCATTTAATAAATGAGACTTATTCAATCAATGAAACTTTAAGAAAAACAAAGAATTTGATTTTAAAACAGTATTGAATGTTCCCAGTGATACAGCAATAACTATCCATCTCTCTCTGTTTTCAGAAAGTATATGTGAATATGTCAAATTAATCCAGAAATTAGATAATCGAATAAATCTTTTTCATTACATGTGGAGGATATTTTTTTCTATTCTTAGATAAGGATAATCCAATAAAAGGATACTTTTATTGCAGAGAATAGTTCCATTAACTGCTCATCATTTTTTAAATTATAATTACATCATAAAACTTATTTCTACTCACTGATCAAGCTTTGTTTTAATGATGTGCACCTCTTCAGCATAGCATCCTTAGTTTAACACACATTAAGTAATAAGAAAAGGGAAAAATATTTTTGTCTATTAATCCCAGTAGGTTTTGGCTAGCCCTGCCTCTTTTTTGTAATTTTTGTAGTGCAAAACAAGTATAACAAACACTTTTTTTTTTCTCTGCTATTTAGTTTTTTTCTTTATTTTTTCTTTTTTATTTTCTCAGCTATTTTCTATCAGCTTGGTACCATTATGTTGATTTGAGTCCATCCAAATCATGGAAAAAACATGTTTCTTGAGAACTGGCGTGGCATGTTTTGAATATAGTAAAGTATAGGGGGTTTATGTTAAATGGTTGTAGTGAGTTGGTCCAAATGTCTGCTATACATGCATAACAGTGTGGAAAAAAGGAAAAAATGAAGATTTTTTTTTTTTTCTTGTTTCTTAGCAGGAACGCTAGCAATGCAGGGAGGAAAGGTTTCTATCGCATTGAATCTGGATTGAAACTATAAGTTATAATGCATAAAAAGTGTGACCCAATAGCTGCTATAAATCTCAAAAACCTCTTCCTAGACCACTTCATATTTCTCATATGATTACGAAGTTTATAAAAGCTGTGACATTTGTATAGAAAATAAGAACTTTGTGTCAGCTGGAATCAGGATCAAAACTTCTCTATATATCATCTGATAGTCTCACAACTTTAGTTAGGTAAATGGATGAAAAGTCACCCCTCCTGTGAAGAAGCTCTATGAAACAGCAATTCTTTGCTCTCTATGAATTCGATGTTGCTACTAGCATTAGGTATGTCATTTGTCATTTAGTTAGGCTGACAGACAAGAGAAAAATTCTCTTTCTAAGGCCAACATTGCCCCCTTCTGCTATGAAGGAGCCATGACATGTAACTTTCCAATTCAGAAGTTTCTGGGTTTTTGACTTACCAACACGCTAAGGTGAACAACCGCCTTTTTACCTCACTGTGTTGCTAACAAATACTTGGAGTAGTTATTTTTTAGTACTTGTTTCCAATTCTTTGAATTTCCTATTCAGAAGCTTTAAAACAAATTTTCCTTCTCATAAACATTTATTCCCTTTCCAGATCAAAGATATTCTCTGTCTTCAGAAACCACTTGCACAGAAAATGGTTTCTCTCTCTACATTTTTCTATATATCTCTAAGGTCTGCTAGCAAATGACCTATGTAAAGATATTGGAGAAACAACAATGGGAATCCACAAAGCTGTTATTTGAACGTGAAAAGAAAAATACTTATGAAGCTTTTTGAGACTTCATGGTAGTAACAGAGAGGGCTGACTATTTTGGAAGTAATATTTTAATATTGGATAATGATAGCTAAAGCTATCCTACCATTTACAAGAGAAATCCTGATTTCTTGCCTCTGTTGGTGTACCACATAAAAAAATCGCACTGGGCTCAAAGTCCCCAATATCAAGCATCATTCCACAAAAAAGTTGTCTATAAATATGTTAAAATAATCAAAAAAAGTTGTTGCTGGAGTCTGGATAGTAATAACAATAACAATAAATATAGCTATTAAATGTCAATCTTCCTGACCACTTTTTTCCCACTTTCTTCCTAAAGATGCCAGAAAACCTGTCTGCAAACTTCCTAAGAAAAGGACCCTATCTCTTTTAACACTGGGAATAAGAGAGAAAGTCATTGGCTTGCTTCTAAGAAGAAGTTGATGTAGTCATCAACTGAATGCTGTTGGGTTATTTTTAATAAAACTTGATCATCCTACTTGTGTGGATTTTAATTTAGCTAGCAACAGTAGGTTTCTCCAGTTCTGATCTCAATTGTTTCAAACCTTCTGTATCTCTGATAATTTCAGTTGGTGTAGTTACTGACATATTTTCATCTCTGTAAGTAGGAAAACTAGGACCAAAATGTTTTGCACCTGGAGTATCAGCCTAAACCCATATACAGAATTAGGTACCATTTTATATTCATAATACATGGGAGGAATCTGAATGTTTATAGCACCTCTAAAAACTGGGGCATTCTCATATGCATTCAAAATATAATGTAAAGTTGACTTGTGGTCACTTTCATAATTAAAAAATCTAGTAACTCCCCTAGAGCCCAATAGCAAATATTTTTCCTAAATCCACAAAGGGAAAGAGTTGAATGTGCTTTTGCTGCAAATGTACTGATATCTTCTTTCCTTCTCTATATTTGGGCACCCTCAAAGACATGTAACATTCACAGCATATTAATATTGACAATTTCGATGGATAAAGTTGATGCAGCAAGTAAGTACACAATGACTTTTATTTGGGAGTACAGTTTAATCCTGTTGCCTGAGTGATACCATTAGGCACAATGTATCTAAATAATTACTTCTCCCCACTTGTTCTTTAATCGTAACAGCTCCCAGTCCACTCCTCCAATATTCCTCCTGCCTAGTTTCCCACTCTTTTGCTGCTTATATCCTCCATCACGTTGTTGAAATCTCTAAAGGCAGATGGTGGAACTGGAAGTCAAAGACTGTTTTTAAATCACATGGGCATTACCAAGAAACTCCCGCTGCCTTGTAACTAGCATATGCAGAAAGCTGTCATCACAAAACTGACGGTGGATTTATGTGAGCATGAAATGAAACTCAAACTAAACTGGCTAATCCATAATCAAAAAAAAATCAGCTAATCACCTAATTTTAAATGTGGATTCTAAATTTCACACGTGTATCTAGTAGATTCTGTAGTCAGCCAGGCTGAACATTTCTTTGTTGGGTCTCACTCACATAGCTTGCTTTAGCATAATTGCTATTTCTTAACATACTGTATCAGAGAGTGACAGAACGGCAATATACTGAAAATGAATGTACACGACCTGAACACAGCGTAGGGCGCTGAGTTAACAAAGCACAAGGTTTTATAAGCTCTATTCTTAGACCTGGGCATAGGTCAGAGTATCAGTTACGTTTCTTGTAAATAACCATATTGCTGAAGCTACAAAGCACCAAGTAAAATATGTCATTTTAAAACAGAAACAGATCAAAATGCTGTGCATGATATAATTGATGAGGTGTAAAAAAGAAATGCCACGTGACAAATGGAAATTGATTCGTTCAGTCAATTAAGAAGCAACTGGGGCAATGACGTGCACGCTTAAGCCTGTTCTTTCATTGGAGTAACGGAGTGATTATTAATATAAGACGCTATTATATGGCATATTATGTTACGATACAATCCCCAGGTTTTCTCCTCTGACAGCCCTAAGTGGTGCACCATATAACCTCAAGAGCTGAGATGGACAGACCTGCACCAGTAGGTTGACAATTCAAAGAAGATGAGATAATCGATGCTGGAAGGAAGCTAGAATAGAGAAATGTCCTGAACAGTACTGCATCACCTGTACGACTGCTGGAGCAGAGTACAGAGCCCAGGCCTCACAGCCAGCCATTTGGGGTGTCCAGACAGCACCTCCCGAAACAACTCTTGTTCTCTCTGACACAAAACTCCTATTCTGGCTGGGACAGGGAGAGGAGGGAGCAAGACTAAAACAAACCCCAGCAGAATTCCGGCAGCTCTTTTCCGTGTAGGATCACGTCCCTGACTTTGGAGCCGTGCTGCTGCTTCAGGAAGACTGCAGGGTGCCTGCCGCTCCGTCAATGCTGAGACAGACAAAGTGCCAAAGTGTAACGGGGAGTCATTTTTTTAATATCCTCTCTAAAATAAAAATAGACACTTTTTCTGGTACCAGCTTTCAGCAACTCGTCAGCATGTACAATGTTTGAAAACCTGCAACTATCCCACTCTGCTCCCTTTTGCAGTGTATGTTAGCGTGCCTTATCCTTGCATATCTGTTTGAATCTGAGAAAATCAAATCCTGGATTAATGGTTGTTTCTTGCACACCATAACAACAACAAGAAATAAAATGTGGCATCAAGCTGGATTAAATATTTCATTTTTTAGAATATTTAAACTGGTATTATTTCAGTTAATAAATACTAATATATTAAATGTCAGTACTAATGATAGCTATAATTAATAATCACATTGCATCATATTATATATTATAATGTATAATGATATGATTAAGTTTAATGAAATCAATATTAATACTTCAGAAATAAAATGTGGCATCAAGCTGGATTAAATATTTCATTTTTTAGAATATTTAAACTGGTATTATTTCAGTTAATAAATACTAATATATTAAATGTCAGTACTAATGATAGCTATAATTAATAATCACATTGCATCATATTATATATTATAATGTATAATGATATGATTAAGTTTAATGAAATCAATATTAATACTTCTTCTTGATTGAAGTAATAGGTTTTTTACGTTTTAAGTTTTTTTGAGTTACATATTTCAAAACTGTTCATTCTTTAATGTCATTGTAAATGTTACAGTACTGTATCCTAACAATGTCTAAATACCTGAGCTAAGTTTGTCACATACCACAAAAAAGAGCACTATTCATCTTTTCATTTTGCTGTGCGTTAAACGTATGAGAGGAATAATTGAGAGTTGGGCCCAAAATCTTCATAGTGTCCATAGGTGCCATACACAGACATTTTTACCACAAACGTGCTGTATACAAAATGACATTTGTTCTTAATGAGTTTTCCACTGTTAGTTGAAATTGTCCGCAGATGCCTCGCATAAATTACAAGCTATAATTATTTTCCCTGCAGCTGATCAAAGACAGCCCACAGAATGTAGAGCGTGTTTCCTGTGTCTTATTCGAGCACAGGAATGGCCAAAAACAATCGCACCACTGTTATGGCTCCACTCCGAAGAAGAGGTTTCTAATCACTCCAGCAGCCGTTGGCACCCCGGAGGCTGTTGCCTGTGACCTGGTACACTCACACCCGTGGCACGGTTGCACAATGAACGTCCGGAGAAAAGATTCAGTCCTGAGCAGTGATCAGAGGCCAAGACGCCACCTCGCTGACACGGGAACAGGGAGATACGTGTTACAGCTCCCTGTGGCAGCCTTGTCCCCCGCAACAAAAAAACTTAGCTGCAAGGAGAACAGAAGAAGAAACTCTCGTGTGTCCTTCACCTTTGCAGCTGTTGATGGTGGAGTTTGATTTGTCAGAGGCTCCATCCACGCAAATTACATATTGTGTCGAAAGATATGGATGATGGTGGTTTTTTTAACAAGGTTCTCTCACCTCTCACAAGCTTTCTCTGTACTTGGTGTGTTTAGGTGTGCTCCCCATTCTGCTGCCTACCCAAGGTTCCCCCAGAAGTATCGTCCAGTGTTCCTTTATGTGACCAATGCCAGCTGACCCACAGGGCTTAAGCAGAGACACCCCTTTCCCTTTCACAAAGGTTTACAAAAAGAGAGCTTGACAGAAATGACCAGTAACAACTGCACATCCACCTATCATTGTCAGCTTTCTCTTCTCCTGCAAGTTCAGCTAATACTGGCTGCTTCTGCCTGGCCATTGGACCCTGCTTCTCATGCACCTTCAACATCATTAGCTAGCCTTCATGAAAGGAAATCCAGCACCAAATGCCCCTTCTTTATTTTATGGTCCAGACCAACCCTTCATCAGTTTTTCAGGTTCAGCTCCCTCCTTATTTCTACATTTAACCCACCCCATTGATTCAGCTCCTACTCTATAGATGCTAAAGTTCACTTGGCCATGCTTAAGAGTGAGACTTGCCAAACAGGCAGTTAATAATTATTTCCGTGCTTGGCTAAACCCAGTACAAATCATCTCAAGTTCTCAAGTGGCATGGGGTCTTTAGTCATGAACTTGAGAAATATTCACACTTTGTTGTGATGCTCCTTCATAGACTATTTGTTGCATTTCATATAAACATGCATGAAAGGATACAGTACGACAATGCTACTTTACACAGATATATGTATAGGATTAACATATATTGGACTTC
The DNA here is from genome assembly GCF_000699145.1 of Aptenodytes forsteri. Classification (NCBI taxonomy): domain Eukaryota; kingdom Metazoa; phylum Chordata; class Aves; order Sphenisciformes; family Spheniscidae; genus Aptenodytes; species Aptenodytes forsteri. The sequence goes on along the minus strand of NW_008795863.1, from coordinate 2,745,004 downwards.
TGACAATAAGCAGTCACTTCAGAACGACAGTGGATTCTGGATTAACTGACCCCTTCCCCCTTATTTTAGGGATGTTATGAAAGATCCAAAGAAACCCTAACCCTTTACTTACACCACAACGGTGTCTCAGAAACATCCTCTGCAGAATTTCTCCTTATCACAAGAGTTACCTTGTGAATGTGCTCGTCAAGAAGTGGTGCTGAGAAATTCAACAACCCATTAATTCATCTAAATAGACTAAATTCTAACTAGCACAATTAAAAAGTGCAATATGGCATTATATTAATATGGTATACATGTGCATATTTCTGGAAAAGGCTGCGTATTTATGTTGTGCAGCACACTACGTAAGATATGCGATCAAAATGAGAAAAAGGTGTGAACATGAAGGGACATTCTGTAGATGTTTTTGAAAATATCTCACAGATGGCACTTTCACTCTGTAATGTAAATTTTTATGCATTAAAAGAAATAAGAGAGAAAGACAAGGATAGCATGGTAGTTTTGAAGAAAAGGGATTCATTGCCTCAGACAGAGGATAATCTCCAAGTAAGAATAAGGTCTGTCTAGGGATTTCAGCTAGGAACATAGCACCCTCCTAAAGAAATTACTTTCCTTGCCATTCACAGCTTGCACTGGCTGGCATTGCGCTGGACTTAGTCACCACCCCACTGTAGAAAAATGCACGTGTATGGTCCTATCTCCTTCATCTTACAAAGGCTTTTCTCTAAGTTGGTATTATTTAGTAGAAGAAAGCACTACTAACAGTATAGAAAGTGGTTACTGCCAGTTAGGATGATGCAATTTGAGAGGTTTTTTTTTCTCCCCAAAATCACACTTTTTGTGAAACGGTGTATTGGAAGATTCTGGCTTTGTCAATCAGGATTCAAATTACACCCAACGAGCTTTACAATAGCCCAGTACAAAGGGCTTAAAAAGAAAAGGATTTTTTGAAGTACTGATTTTGAGCTTTCGCCTAATTCTCACTATGGAAACATATCCAACGTATGTGTGATAGCATTGCAAGTTTACAGTGAGTGATGTAACTTTAGTCTTGAGACCTACATGGCCAACACTAGTTTTATGGCTTTCAAAGCCTTCACATCTATTCCAGCCTCCCAACTGCTGTACCCACACAACCTTCCAGGACGCTTTTGCTTTCCATATGCTATTTTCTTTCCTCTTCCTTTGGCCCTGTGTTTTGTAGTAGTCATCTGGAGCCACAGACTCTGACAGTCTCCTCCTTCATTCAGTAGCCAAAATCCCATCAAGCAGCACTTTTTGATAATTAGCTTCTTTGTACTGATAACTTGCATATATCTCAGCTTCTTTAAAGGTACAGTTCTTTGCAGGACAAAGTAAAGGGATAATTCAACGAAGCCTGGAGGAACCGTATTGGATAAGAAGTTGAAAAAGAGTAGGCCTGTCTTTCATAAAAGAGCAGGAAAAAGCAGAGTTTTCCCGTGCTAATGAGTGTCTCTTACAGATCTGGAACCTCTTATCTCTTATAGAAATAGTATCAGCTGCTCTCTTCCCACAAGCATCACCAGACTCCCGAAATGATGGGGAAAGAAGGCAAAAGAGCTCTGGCTACCTCCTCTGGAGGCTATGGCCAGCTGTTTTTCCCAGAAGGCAGGAGAGCTAGTGACTTAGACCACTTTTCCCATATCAGCACTCCTAAAACTCCTGATGCCTGTAGTTTCCCGTTCCAAAAGAGACCGACATAATTTTAATCAAAATTGTTGGCTACAGGGATCACCAAATGCACAATGTCTGCAGCTACAAAAAGAAGTCTATCACAGATATGAGACCCTGGTTCCGGGATCTCCTCTGGCCCCTGCACGATGGCACTACAGGCACTATGAATAGTTATAAATTTGTTTGAACCTCAGACCTCACCCTCATGCCCAAGCATAGCCATGAGGAAACGTCGAACAAGCCTGGCCAAAGCATGCTATCTATTCAAGCAGTTCAGCAGCTTCATAAAGAGTTCCTAGAGGCAGCAGTGGTAGAAAAGCCCTAGGACCCACCTCTGCCTATAGCATCCAAGCAGCACATGGTGGATGCTTTGCTCCCTAATTGTGTTTTTAACAGCCTGATTTTACCTTGCTACCACTCTTCCTAAAGAAAAAAAACAAAGATAGTAGTAATCAAAACTTTATTTTTTCAACCAATATTAATTAATAATAAAGAAAATAAATAAGTCATGCAGACAGAGGGAATACATTCTGCTTGAAGCGATACATGCAGTCCTTCACTAACATCACAGGAAGTTATTAAGCATTATCAGGGGAAACTAATCATAGCCTAATGAACCTCCCAGAGTTTCTAGCACCTCTTTTTTTTTTCTTTTTTTTTCCTTTCTGGCTATAGTGTTCACAATTAAAAATGTCTAAGACACCTTCCAATGTTGGCTTTGCCACTCACCACTATTAAAGAAAAGGTCTGTGACAGCACGGTATGGCTGCGAGAGCCACAATGCAAGAAATAAAATGGTGACTCCTGCACATACAAGGCAAGTACCACACGTTTCACCCACCTTTTCTTCCCTATACACCCTGGTTTCAGGGTCTTGCTAGCCTGATGAGCTGCATAATCTAGGACAAGAGAACGGCGCTGAAACCTATGCACTCTACATTAAGAACCAAAACATGTCCATTTAAGAGAAGAATGACTGAATTCTACATTTGCATTTAAATAACATTAAAGAATTCATTAAGGCCATTTAGGCATGAATAAAGGTATAATTTGTAGCGATGTACTACTGTAAGACCCAACCTAACTAATGCGCAATTAAATCTGTCTCAAGTTGGACCTGAAGTTGCCCCCCCCAGCCACTGGAGGGAAACTAATATACAGAAAGCAGAAGTCCATTGCTGTACAGTCAGGAAGCTCTGTTTGTCACTGCGCAGCCTTTTAATATACCTTCAGTGAAATCAGATAGAAATTAGTGACACTGTCAGTTAAAGCAGAGTGAAACTGAGGTATAAAAGCCATCTTTAAGGGTAGAAATATGTATTTTTTTAATTGTATATTGATCATATTTATTATCCATTGGGATTTAAATGCTCCTCTGAAGCTGCTTATGTGTAATTGGGTTTTTAGCCATCTTCTTTCTCTTTTCTAAATATAAAGTCCCTTTGTATATTCTTAAGAATAATGTTCTGTGCATATTTTCACATATTCACGGTGTCTCTGCTACTAGCACATAAAAAATAAATATTATCTAATAGCTACATAAGTTTGTGTTAATGAACTTTACCCATAAGCAGGCATCTATTCAAGAGAAACTGTGGTACTCAGGGACTCTACAGCATTTTTGTGTTGCAGAAGTATTTAATAATAAGCATGAAGATTTAATAAAAATCTTTAATAATAAACCACTAAACCTTTCCAGATCTCCATTGTATCACCTGGGTAGAACCTCTTTAAAATAAGAACTTGAAAGGCTAAAGGCTTCATTCTAGCTTGCTGTAAAGCAGCTACTAACGACTGTCACTTACAGGATTTCATTTGTGGGAGATCTTCGGTAAGGCTGAAAACTTCTCCCTCATGCGAAACTGCAGAAATCTAATGCTAATATCATCTGAAACTAAGCAATGCAGGGGAATGTATGTTGTCCTGAGGAACAACCAGCCATGCGCAGAGGATTAACAAGACAATATGACTAGTTACAGCCTATTTTTAGTAGTCCTTTGACTTTAAACATATTTGTATTCTTGAAAGCCGCCTGCTATTTCTATAAAAGAAACTAATGAAGGCTGAAAAGGAGTGAAAAGCAGAAGATGAGGAAAGCAGATGATCCTCTCTGTTTACGTTCTGTGAGGAGAGGAAAGCTTGTATTGGTCTAGATTTTGGGTTTGGCATAAAGCTGCTTGAAAGGGACAGTCTCTCGCCAGCAATGAGAAATGCAGAAGAGGCCATGCTTCTTGAGGTATTCAAACTTCTCTGCTGTGCCAATACTGAGAAGTGTGGGAAGGCTGATGAGAATTCAGGTTCCTAATTTATTTCCTTGATAATGAATCAAGACATGAAAAAGAGTAAAACAAGGGAAAAAAGGAATGGGAAAGCTTCTTCCATGTTAATGCACAGGCCAATTAAATTAAATTAGTACTGGGAATCTAGAAAACACAGGACTAAGAAATTATTGTAACAGTTATAAAAATTGCTCTGGGGTTTCCACCGTTGAGTGGATTTCTCAGTAAAAAGAAATAATGATTAATTTTGCTAGCCATAAAAATCTATCAACATTTATCTCATCTTCTGTTAAAACTAATTCAATATTTTTATCCTAAGACAAACATCATTTCAACATATTTTTATAAATGCTGCTCTTCATCTAATATTCCTTCCTGCTCTTTCTCCTTGATTTCTACAATAAGCATTGATTAATTATTTCCCATTTTCATTGGTTTCCCTAGTGTAAGCTATTTCAGTCCTGTTAAGTGGTTAGTCTTGGAAGGAACTGTCAATCCTGATTTAGTCTAATTTAATTTAATTTTTTTGTCTATTCCTGCTTCTATTGTTGTCCCCTCTTTTTCTTAGCCTCCAAAATGCATATGTGAACTATGATACCCAAAGTTCCCTTCCAAACAAGACTTTTCTATGATACTATTATTCAATATATTGTTTAAGTTGATTCTCAGTTGAAATGGAAAGACTAATTTGTTTAGTATTAAAATGAAAGTTAAGTTTCTATTATGATCTCCACTTATGCATCAGCTCATCTCAGTTTTCTGTTTGCTTGCTTTTGTTTCTGCATTAAAGCACTAATTTAAAAATATCTTCTAAAATAAAAGATTTTTTTCCAATTATTCAGAAGGTTTCAGAAGTCCCTATAGCTAGCTGAGCTTCTTTTACAGCTCTGCTGGTGGTTCACATCAAGAGCAGAGAGTCCCCAAAACACACAGCTTAGTCTGGAGAAGTTGTTTGTGTGAAGTTGAAGACTGCGTCATGATGAATATTTATATGGGAATGAATTGAAGTTGCACAGATAAAGCATGCTTCCTTGACTTAAAAGAAGCGTGGTTCGCGATAGATACATAAATTATTCACACACAAAATAGGATCAGAGCCTTTTAATAGAAGTGTTCCTGAATCCACGTCCTTTTCCTCCACCTGGATCAGGTCTGTAACAAGTAGGACCGTTCCTTGTCATAGAAGAAAGCCATAATGGCTTTCTGCTCTGTGTTTCAGATTGTGCAAGTTACAGTTTTTAAAGTGTTACAATTTGGTCAGATTCAATCAGATTTTCTCAGAGCAAAAACCATATTCATAACACAAAAAATATTACAAATCCCTGATTCAAACATGGCGCAACAGACTTTTTAAAGAAATCTTCACAAAGATATTTAAAAGAGATCACTGGGAGCCTTGTAAGTTTATTATTCAAATTCCTTCAGAGGTAGCAACAAACTAAAGGCTACAGAGAAATCAATAGTTATGCCTCTGACAGTAGCACATGATGTTATCTGATAACACTGCTAAGCATACAAAAACTCCAATTTGCTTTGCTTTGCTTCTGCCCTTCCCTGTTTTATACAGTACCACAGAAAATTACCTTATCCCACAATTTTCATTTTGAATCTCTTTCCAACTGTTTTCTTACTTCATTTGCTCAGAACCTAGTTTTCAAGCAAGCTGACCTACTTTACCTTATTTTGGTACTTGCAGTAAATTCCCTTAAGCTTGTCTACTCCGACATTGCTTAAAATGTCTTCTATATACTGGTAATCACTTCTCTTAAAGCAAAAAGATCTATCACGACTGATGCAAGAATGATAAACTATTAGTCCTTCTGAAAGTCAGCAAGATGTTTTTACATTGCAACAGTATGTTTCTCATTAAACTCTTTGTGAAAATGGCTGAGGTATTTTCAAAGTTAAAACAAACAAAAACATTCAGGTTGAAACAGACTTCAGCAGGTGAAATTTAGCCCAAATCCCATTTTGTACAGTTTTAAGCAAAGAAAAATAGAGTCTAATAATGGGACGTACAAGGCAACTTTAACACAGGTGGCAATAACAGCCCCACTTTTAATAAACCTAAATCCTTTATTCTTTTATCATTGGTAACAAACTAAAATCCTACTTTAAGAGCTGCTAAATTGTTTACAGTATTTATATGAAAAAGGCTCTCCAAAAAGAAGTGGCAAATTGTTTTACTGCTATCATGCTCAGATATGACAAGGCGCAAAAAAATACCATGGTGATGAGAGAGAGATGATTTGGTAAAATTAGATTTGGATAACTGTTGCTCTACAACTATTACAGTCGTAGCTGAATTCCCACTGTAAGCCTTATTTTGGTCCCACTTTAAGAATCTTCAAGCAACCGGTAAAAGTGGCATATAAAATTTGTGGTGAAGGTTGGAGTTGTTCTGTGAAAACAGAGGCATTGTATTTATTGTGTCTGTGTGTGTTATAGAAACTAGAAGGGCTCACTGCAGTCCAAAATAATTTTCCTATCTATTTTTTATTTACTGATCTATCAGTGAAACGAAACAGAAGCTTCAAAGAATGAGCTTAAAATAATTTATGGGATTCATGTAGCTGAGATTTCCACAGGTCTAGCGAGCACTAGGTGACTGCATCAATTTAGCAGTTAAAATTGGCTCCCCAAATTACTAGTATTTAAAATACTACTATCAAGGTAAATTGTGAAGCTAATTTTTCCTCCTGGAGATCATAGCTCTGGAGATGATGTTGGGAAGGAGAGACTATGGGATGGAGAAATTATAAATCCTGGGGTGTCCTGTAAAGAGCTTGGAGAGGAAAGGCAGCCAGTGCATTCACACATGATACAAAAATTACCATATTCATATCTTTGCATAGCTTTTCAGGTCACAAGGAAGGAAACTACACTGCAGGTTTAGGGTATCTCTCAAAGAGAAGACCAAGGGAAAAGATACAGTTTTCTTCTGGTCTTCTGTCTTTGAACTTCCTGAGATTTGCAGGAGGTCGGGAGACTCATCTAATCTCCGTACATTTCACGTAGAGAAGATTTGTTGGTGTAGCTGTGCTTACTGGTAGGCTTTCTATCAGCAACATAGATTCCAGTCTTTAGGGAGCAAAGCATATATCAAAGAACAGTATTTTCCTTTTCCTATATACCAGCAATGATACAGTAGGGCAGCACAGGCACACTATGTATACAGTTTAGTGCTTATTATAAACCTTGAGAACAAAATAATAGTATTCATCCCACAAAAAGCAAGTAGGTTTTTGACAAGTGCATATCAAAGAAGATAAGAGATGTTCATCATCTGATGGAAGCTGGGTACATCCTAGACCCTTTATCCATGAGGAAAATTAACCTCAACAGGAGTTTTGCAAATATCTAGTGTTTGTCAAAGAACACGTTTCTCGCTTTTTTTTTTTTTTTTTGG
>NW_008795863.1:2733845-2737543 GCF_000699145.1 Aptenodytes forsteri | reverse complement strand
TCTTTCACATAGCTTTCCTCTTTAATAAACCCAAAAAACTTGCAACATTTTTCACTAATATCAAAATCATTTAGAAATAATATCCCAGTGCAGGCTCTGAATTTATAGTTTCTGAATTCATAGCACTATTCTGACCAAGATATAGAAAAAGAATAAAACAATACAGCAAAACTGTAGTCAGAATATGGATAAAGTCATTCACTGCTACAGGGACTAATCAGAGCAACAAGAAGAAGATGAACATATGTTCAGCCCCAGGAAAGCGTCTCCTTGCCTTTAAGATCCTTACCTTATCAAACTTCTTACAGATCCATTTAACTGGGGTGTCTTTAATTCCCACACAGTTACATTCCCAAGGCAACTGCAGTTACTACATTTGTTTGAGTTTGATCACAAACACTCATCTCTTGGTTAAAACTTGGAACACTGTATAAACCTCAAAAAGCTACATAGTACAGGAAACTATTGTTAAATCAAAATTATTATAAAACCAGAAAAAGAATACAAATTATTTTCATATGAGCGTTCAAGAAATGCATAAATTCCACTCCTTTTTAAGAAACAGTAAAGATGCTTCTTCATAGGAATAATAGCTATAGATTTACTTACTAGAATTGCATTACTCCTTGAAGTAAGTAGAGCCATCTTGTGGACATACCTAGCTGCTGCATATGACTGGAAACCACCTCTACTTATTTCTTAGGTGGAACTATACATTGAAAGCAAGAAACAAAAACAGTTTAAAGTGTTTTACTTCAAGTTCAGTTCTAACTACATATATATATATATTCATTAACTGTCCCCACAATTCAAAAAAGACGTGGACAGACTGGAGAGGGTCCAAAGGTGGGCCATGAAGATGATCAAAAGGCTGGAGAACCTGTCCTATGAGGAGATCAAAGGAGTTAGGTCTCTTCTCCCTGGAGAAGGCCCAGGAGGGACCTTCTCTTCTCCCTGGAGAAGAGAAGGCTCAAGAGGGACCTCATCACAGTATTCCTGTACTTAAAGGGTGGCTACAAGGAGGACAGAGGAGAGCCACAAGGAGCCACATGGAGAAGACAAGGGGCCACGAGTGCAAGTTGCACAAGGAGAGGTTTCATCTCGATATAAGAAAGACATTTTTTACAGTGAGAGCAATCGTTCACTAGAACCTCCCCAGGGATGTGGTAGAGTCCCCATCGCTGGAGGTTTTCAAGATGTGATTGGACAAGGTGCTAGATAATCTCATCTAGGCTACCTTTCCCATGAAAGGTTGGACCAGATGATCTTTCAAGGGATCCCTTTCGGGGTCCCTTCCCCATAGAACAGTCCTGGGCTGTTCTGTGATTCTGTGACTCTAACTTCAGTTAACATAATGAGAATCATAGGTAATTAGTACTACTGAAAAAATAAGCCAGTCATTAAGCTCCGATTTGGATGACTAACCTTAGAAAATGTTGAACATTATTCCATGGAAGATTCTCCAAAGTGTATTTAGATCAGAAAACTGCATCATACAGACTTTCTCACTTTAAATTCTTGAAAATCCCAGTCCATGGTAATCCGGAAGTAGTGATGATCACTATTCCTCTGGGGAAGGAAAGAAAGAAGACAGGCTGCTTATTGTTCTTTATTAGAAGTAATAAGAAAAAAAGTAAGAATACTTCTCCACCAAGACCCAATTTGCTCTTGTAGGTCACTGAAGGATCTTTCAGTGGGCCAAACATACTTTGTTTGACATTTTGTAAGGTAGAGTATCTATATCAGTGTTTGACTGAGTGGCCTGTTTTTCAGGGATGCTACCTATCCATAGTTGTTATTACATTGGCTGCTATTTCAAAATTATTTATAAAACATGTCATTTTACAGTGCATATTCTGCCAGGTCTCCTCTGTAACCCTGAATTTATCACTCACCTTCCCTGTTACTCACTGAGCATACACTGTACATGCCCAGGAGCACTTTGTTAGGAGAAATTTTACCTAATCTGAACTAATTTGGCCAGATTACGGCATTTCTTTTACTATTTAGAAAGCAGCTCATGATTCTGCAAATGCTGTTGTATCCACCGAGCTCTAAGAATCACCTTCACAAAACTAGGTATGTGCATTGACATTTGGGCCCCAAACATTAACTCCCTTTCACCATTACTTTGGGGTTTTTTTCCTGTTTTTATTGTATTGTTGGATGAGTAGGAAATTCTCCTATGTGATCCAATTACACTGAAAAGTGTACAGCCACTAATCCCAGGATCCCGGCTATTCAGTCCAGATTGAACATTTAGATTCTACTTATCCAAATTCCTACGCTGTTTTCAACTGAAAGCTGAAATCTTTCACTCACAACCTAAGAGACAGTATATCCTTATGGTCCATAAAAACTTTCAGTCAAGACACAGCAGCGCTGCAATAGTGGTGAAACATCCTCTGCTGTGATGTAACTGCTTATATGTTTTGCAAGAAGATCGCAACCAGGACACTAGATAATCATGTGTTAAAACATACAATAGAAGCAACAGCTATTGGATGCTCTTCTCGGAGCTAAGGCATCTGTCCAAATAGTTGGTAAGCATTTTGAAGGGTATAAGAGAACAACGTCTACAGTGTGCTGGATCCTGCTAATATTTTCACTGGCAAAATTTCCTTTGTGTGGTGCAATCACAGACAGTTGATGCTTTCAGTTAAAAGGCATCTATTTATTTTATGCTAATGTAGGGTGTTGGGTTTTTTTCCAGTGAATGTTAACGCACAACTCACTGCTTGCTAAATACATATTTTAGAGGACTTCCGCTAAATCATTTGACACGAATAGATCTGTCACAAAAACAATTCTGTTTCCCATATCCAAGAACTAAAAACTGTGGCCAGTTTGCTCTAACTCATTCATTGTAACAAAGTATAGGAATTGTACCTCCTTCCATTTCTTCATACAGCAGTATATAAATAGCAGCATCTATTAATATAATATTGGTCACTGGAAAAAATTAGGAGACAAAAACAATGACCTAATACAACAGGGTCGTTACAGAATCCAAAGAGACGCTGCATGAATAAAGAGGTTCATGAACGCAGCCAATGTTACTGAAGTAACAGACTCTAAATTATGCTAAGGCATATGTCAATCATAATAGTGAACATATGACCTTTAAGATTTAGAGACACGCTGTTTCATCCAGTAGCCACGTGCCGCAAAAAACCCTTACGATTTTATGAAATATTGTAGTAGAAAAACTGCTGAGATTATGAAGAACGTGGAGATGGACGGAGGAGAAGGAGAACCCATTTGAGACACGTTCGGAGTAACCTGAATTTGTCGAGGACTTCTCTCGTGAGGAGGGCTGCCGCTGCCTTTCAACCGGCTGTCTTCAGGCACCAGCCTTCCCTCCACGGCCCACAGCAGCACGCTGCTGGAGTACTACTGTTGCCAACGCTGACTGAGAGGGTGAGCAAACCCGAACATCGCCTATTATTTTCTCCTACCGTCGCACCCAAAGCCTTCCTCCCACAGCACCGTTAGTCAGCGTGTGGGCGAGAAGCCGCATGTGTGTACAGGGGCTGAAAACCGTGTTGTAGCTGTGAGGATGGCAGGGGCTGCCTCGGCCTCTCCCCGGGGCCGCTTGTCACCCTGAGGGGTCCCTCTCCGTGAGAGGCCTCGGCCTCGGCTTCTCCCCGAGGATGCCGGAGGCTGTCCCTCAGGGGCTTAGGTCTGGGCCGCCCCTC
>NW_008795863.1:2719446-2732529 GCF_000699145.1 Aptenodytes forsteri | reverse complement strand
AATGGAGAACACGATCGGCGCTTGTCCTGCGAGGGTGAGCGGCTCCACCCAGGCCGCCGGGCGGGAGCGATGCGGATGGGGGAGCAGCGGGGTCTTCCGGGGGAGAGGAGCCCTGCCCCGGGCGGGGGGCTGCCTCCACGGCCCCGCGGGGGCTGCCTCGGCGAGAAGTTGTCTTAGCGCTCGAGCAACTCGGAAACATTAAAAAAAAAAAAAAAGAACACAGTAGAAAGGAGGGAAAATGGCCATGCATAAGATGTGTATAGCCTGTGGATGATCCTCCTCTGCCGTGTGTAACCAGGGATGGTTTAATGAGGAGCAGTAGTATGGGCTTGTGGCTTCTAAATGAGAGGAGTGCTGATGAGCAATAGGCTCCTTATTTAAAGAAGCACTGAGCGATGTAAGGGGAAATAAGCGGGTGTAGGTATGTATATTCCTCACAGACATCGCCTCTACTACAAGATGTGTTCTTCAGCTGTTGGTTTTCATATTTTTTAGGGATGACTTGTCAGCTTTTGTCCCCCCTTCTCTGAGGTGCTATGTGCGGTCTGCTATTGCCACTGCTCTTTCTAAGCATTAGTTAATAGTCCTCTCCAGAGGATTTGTACCAGCTGATACATTTACAGTATGAAAACCACAGGGGTATCTAATACAAGCATCTCATTTCCTGCAGGAAACAGAACAGTCATACTGCAGGGCTTTTTTTTATGGTCTGAGCAGAGGGCTTATTTGGCCTCTTAGCTGTGGTCATAAATCTCTGTTTTCTGTTAGTGTGGAAATAGTGATTTGCTTTTGCATTAGCTTGCTTTGCATCTTTTTGTAAAGTTGCGTGGTATGGAGTTTTGGTGGTTATCTGAGTGCATTCCAGATTTTGGGTAGTCTTGTGTCTTTCTTTATAAAGCTGTGTTTCCATGTTATTGGATTCCTTCATTCCTGTTGGTGGGTGAGGAGAGGAGAAAATACGAAATACAGCAGTGCACAAAAGGTATGAGCAATGTTTGCCAGAGCTGTAGTGCTCCAATTCTAAAAAACAAATCATGGGCTTTATTTCCCATAAAAATACCAGCCTGTAGGATACCAGTACAACCAGTAAAAGGAAAGAGGAAGAAGATGTAATTCCTACTCCATGGAATTAATAATATTCTTTGTAAAATGTTTCTTCTGATACTTGAACTGTTACAGTATTTAACTCTAAAATTTTAAATATTCCATTAAAAAAGCCTATTTTTTTAAAGGGTTTTTCTTCCTGTAACCTCTGGAAGTGTGTTGTGACCAGTATGGCTACAAGAAGGCAAAGATACTGCTTGGTGCCCTTCCTCTAGAGAGCAATGTAATTGCTTGGACAAAAGGATCCTAACAAATAGATACTGCGTGTAGTCTATAACATGGGCGGTTGTCATAGTAAACCAGAGCAGTAAACACCTGTTCAGAAACAATGCAATTTGAAAAATAAACCATCTCCCACCCTTGGCACCCTGAAAGAAACTCAACACTCCTAAGACTCTCTATGTTGAATTTTGTATTAAACCTGTGTCATAATCGGAAAATACTCTCTTGATCTCCATATCGCAGGGAGGAAACGCTGGATTATTGTTTCAGCCCTGGCAGATCAGGGCCTGACATAAATGTTTGATTTGGATGTAGGGAGAGCTGCAGGTGCTTTGTGTTGCTGTTTGCAAAGAAGTGGAAATGCTGCTCTAGATAAGAGGAAAATATTTAGAATGGGGAAGGGTTTATTTGTCAGAGAAGGAGTAAAGCAAAATTGCATTGCACAAGGTAGTCATTTTCAGTCTTGCACAGAGGAAAAGACTTCGGATGTATACAAAGGTCTCTTAAAATAAAGAATATTATCAGCTTGATATTTTATAGCATTTCTGGTGGTAAATCACTCGATCCCCGTCCCTAAGGTCTTCCTGGCAGGGTGAACCTAAAAAGTGTACTTTTGCTAGAGAGAGGAGGAATATTTTTGTAGATCAACATGGAGGAAATGCATAGCAGAGGGGAAATGGTGAATGCAGTGACAGCAGAGGGCTGTCACAGAATAAACAAAGTTGAGCAACAGCGTTGGTGTGGGCTTTGTTTGTTTCTTTATTTAAATACAAGTTTGTAAATAATAGCTTCATTTTGGTTTGTCCTTATATGTATTGTACATGAACTGAGGCAAGTTCAGAGGATATCCTCAAAATTTTAGAGGAAAATGCAGTGTATATTTTAGGGAGCTACTACTAGATCTCAAAAGGGTATGCTAATAAATGCACTAGCATAAGAATGCTAATAATCTCTAGAGTCTCTAAATAAGTAGTATATTAGAAGAGAAGCCTCTCTAAATGCTTGAAAATGACCTTTTGCTAAAAGCACACTAATTCTCCTTTTATTATGTCAAATGCAAACAATCAGCTTTGTGATGAGCTGTGCATATAAGTTACCAAAATATTATGAAGTCTCAAAGGCTTTTTTTAGTGTATGTTCGTAAATAGCTCTCTAAGAACATGTTCTTGCCTGTCACAGCTTTCCCCCAACTAATGTCTCATGCTGCACATGATGTTGACACTCCCCTCTAACCTACATTTGGAAACACTTAATGTGTTTTGTCATAACTAATAATTGTGGAGAGGGGGGCGCGCGGTAAGTCCTCGAGATCAGCTCTCTGTGTGTGCCTCCCACGTAAATAGGTGTATCTGTATCAGGTGGCTGTAACTGCGATGTGGGGGCTTTACTGGTGCACTGAAGTAACGGCAAACACGGTTTGGGTTGGTTGGTTTGTTTTTCTTCTTCTGTGAAAAGATGAACCCTCATAAAATGGAAACTTGCTTTCCACCACAATTGGCTGTTTCTTGTTTAATGTCCACTTTAAAAAGAGGAGAAAGGGATGGAAACCTTGAATTGATTATTGTGCACTGTATTATTTGTGGGGGGGGTTTATTTCCTTTTATAAGTGAAAAAGTTAATCTGTGCAGAATTCTTAGGATGCTTTTGCTTACCCTGAGATGAGGATTTTGTTTTTAAGCATACGTGTTTATTGCACAGATTTACAGGGCTTGGTCAGAATCTTGTAGCTTTGGCTTCTGTCTTGTTTTCTGTTTGGTCTTTTTTTCCAGAGAACTGCAAACACTCTTCTACAAGACTGTTTTAGCTGCTGATTTCCTAGAAACTGTACAAACATTACAAATCACTTTATAGAGCTATTTAAATTCTCATTTCCAGTCTCGTATTTTAAACTATTTTGGGAGTAAGTGGGGTGAAGGGGGATTGGCTTTAAACGGAGTGCTAACTATTGTGGTATAATTAAGGCTCTCATAATGTTGAAGTAAGCCATAGGTAGAAATAATTTTTTTCCTAGATAGCTGTTGTCTTCTAGTCTCCTCTTGCTCCTGTTTTTTCCATTTCCCCTGACTCCTGGTTGCTGTCCTAACTTTCGATGACTTTCTCAAGCAGAACTCATCCTTTTGCACTTCCCTGCTAAACTGAAACTGAAAGTGCTGGGAGTAAAAGCATTTCTGTTCAACAGAAACTGAAAGTAATGATATAGTCATTGAGGGAGGGGAAACAGAGATAGTAATTTTCTTCATTTAAAAGGTACTGTAGCTGCTTACATATTTAAGTATTGACTTGATAGTGAAATTTAGACGTTTGATGTTTATGTACAAAAGTGTATAAAACATACAAAGAAACATAGCTCCCCTGAATTCATGGAAATCAAACACAAAGATGCCTTGACAAGCTTAGGGGGTTCCTAAGCAGTAGATCCCTGAAAGCTCACAGGTGTATAACAAAAGTAATGCTTTACTACAGTTTTATTTTCTTAACTACACACCTATTGACTGTTGTCAGAATTAAACTGTGTTGCAAAAAGAATTTCTGCTCTGACAGTGGCTTTTAGACTAAAATTGCAGTCTGTTATTTATGTTTGCTGCATTAGCAAACCCTTATGTTTATCCTCCCAAAACAAATTTTAAGTGTTAAAATTAAACTTAATAAATCTTATTTTAAAAATAACTTTAATTTTAACTCTTATATAGTGCCAACTCATGCTTATTGATAAATACCTGAATTTAGTTTAGCTTGATGTGCTGATACTTTCCCTGTGCCTGCATAAGGCTGTGTCCTTGGGGTGTGTTTCTGTTACCACCAGAGATGATGCCCTCCCTAGTCCATAACTGAGCTGGGTGCCACCGCTTGTGTTCCAGGGTGTTGCACCCTTTTGTTGCATCCTGTGTATGCCTATCTCGTCTCTACAAAAAAAATTGTTGGTTTGTGCTGATAGATTTAGGATCCCTACAGCCAGGTAGTTGTAGCATGTAGATAATGGATATATGATTGGTAGGAACAGATATTTTCAGGACTTTGAAATAATGGGCTGCAAATACTGAACAATGTAATAAAGTAAATGGGTTATATAATCCCTAATCCTTTGCATCATTCGCATGTCTTTCCAAATGCTCTTCTGCTTTTGTTCTAACTTGTGGCATCATATGAAGTGGTATATGCACTCCTCGCAGATGAGGAAACCAGTAGGCAGAAGTCATCAGGACATGTTGGAATTAGTTCTTAACTTTGGGGTTTTTTTAAGTGTACTGAAAGCAATCCCTGATTTACAACGCTTAGCTTTCCTTTATTCTGTAGATGACCAACTAATTGCATTTAGTCCATGTTTAGCTGTTTTAATTGATTTCCGTTCTTTGATTAATTTTTTAATCACTTAATGTTTAAGAAAAAAAATATACTTTTTTGTTCTATTCCATGTTAAGTGTAGCAGTGCTGGGAGGCTCTAACTGCTGAGCAAGGATGGGTTCTGCAGCTGTTACTTAGGCAATATGAACTTTCAGTTATTGGGCAAGTTTTGTGGAATACACACCAATATACAAATGCTTATTGTAACATAGTGTCTTAAGCAAGCTAATATCTTCTTTGTCATTTTAAGCTCCCATTACCATTGTAACTTCTCAGCTGCAGACGTTTTAAAGAGTATGTAAAACTTCTGGATTTGCACATCTGTTTTCCCTTTCCCCATGCCTTTTTTCCCCCCAGTTTAGAACAAATACAGTTTGAAATTTTGTTCCCACATTCATCCCTTTCCACTACCCAACCCCACATCCCGTATTTCTTACCTTGTCAGCCCTTTGGCATTCCTTGACTGAATCTTACGATATTTTTTTCAATCTCCAAGATAAATGTATAAATAACAGTTATGTTGTGGCATTAGTAATTTTTTTCCATTTTAGCATCTTTGACACAGTGAAACTATACAAATTTGGGGAAATATTTACTGGTTTTTTTTCCTAGAGTCATGGCTTCCTTCAACTTGCTTTTCATTTGAGCTTAGAAAGTTGAATTTTTTTTTTTTTAAAAATTCTTTCTTCTTTTCTTTTTAATCCAACAGCCTGGCTGAGCTGTGGGGGGAAACCTGGCTCTCCCTCTGCTTACCAAGTTTAACTTATTTGATAGCCTGTTCTAGAACCATTTTGCTTTCACTGAATGATGTGGAAAAGGTTCTTCTCCATGGACTTCGGAATAATAGTAGACAAATAAAATGGTGCAAGTAAGATAACAGAGCTGTCGCTTACCCTCCAGTAGGAGGGATGGAAACTTCTGAGTTACCATCTTGCACTGCGGAAGTCTTGACCATACCTTTTGGTGTTTTCTTAAATTCTGTGTGGTTTGGATCTTTGGATCTTTTTTAATGTCCAATAATAGGCTCTTCTTAGAGTAGGCGCTTGATGGGTTGAACAGATCAGTAAAATGAAGCACGGAGCAGATGTTGTTCAGCCTGTTGACTGGTGCCACAGTCCAAAAGAAATCTAAAGCTGTCTTTCACTGAAGATGCATACCTATTTTTAGAGATGGAAAATGTATGTCAGTAGTTATTACTTCCTATGTTCTTAATGAAAACAGCCTTTTGTAGATAGTTCAAATCATCCAGTTATGGTTAAGATTTACAGCCTTGTGTCGTTGTTCAACCCTGTGAGGTATTTGTTGTGCTGCGATCATCAATACATCTTCCATTTTATGGGCAGAAGCTTTGTCTTACTGTGCCATTACTTACAACTGTCTGACACAACTGTTTTAGTTTTTTTTAATATTTTGGATGTTTTCTTTTGACTGATAATACCATAAATCAGTAAGGCTGGGTGGTTTGTTTGTTTGCTTTTTAAATACCCAGCAGTGCAGGGTCTGGAAGAAATGCAGCCTTATACCTGGCCTGTGCACATCATATTTATGCCTCTTCCAAAAGTGGATGAGCATGTTAAGTATACTGACTAGCGGTATTTCATATTATCCCTGTAGCACTGTATAGCTATACATGAAACTCCTGTCTCTTGTGATTTGTCTGCGCATGAATATTGAATAAAAGTTTAAGGACTTAAAGCCTTGCTGGATAAGCTGTATGAAGAAGGAAGGACGTGCTGTTTGGGAATTTTAGAATAGATAAAAAGTATTTAAGAAAATACTTATTTTTTCTTTTTCTGTGTTCACATACAAAGGATCAAAAAATCCAAGAAAAAACCTGCCAATTAATGTCTGTAACATAAAGCATAACATCAATCACCTGTAGCGGAAGATCTTAACTGATAAGATCTCTTTGAAGTCAAACTTGAATTGCTTCCTCATAATCTGGTGTTTTACATTTGTTTGTTTTTAAACTTAAGTTTGAAGAATTATAAATTCCACTTATATTTAAAGTAATGTTAGGTTTCAAGAATAATAAATTACTCTTTCCCAAAATACCATTACTGTAGTAAGTCAAATCCAGGTTGTGTTTTAAATTCTATACTGTTATCTTTAACTTTATTTTAGCCAATAATTTACATCATGTGGGAACAACATGCGTTTTGGAGCTTATAAAGCTGTTTAAAAGTAGAAAGCTTTTTTCCCCCCCAAGTATTTAAAATAAAACAAAAATAAACAAAAAGAAAAAGAATTGAAAAGTCTTTCACTTTCTCTATGATAGGCAATACAATTTTAACAGTTTCTTTTAAGAAGACTTCATTCCTATAAAGGGCAAAAAGGAAGCTCTTCTCAGCAATCAATTCAATCAAATTGTCTAGCTGGTCTTCAGAAGCTGCAGAGAAAGAGAACATTCCTTCTGTGATTTGGGTTAGTGCGTGCAATGGAGAAGTAGCACGCTGAAAAACATCTGTAATAAAAACCTGACATTAAGTTGAGTTCTCGCTCTCTGTGGGTATTGTTTCCCCACCCCCAATCCCTCTTTTTTAATAAATTGAAAATACATACTTTTTGAATCATGTAATATACTCTGTATTTAATTTGTCATATGTGGATTAAAATAGATAGAGAGAATTCTATTCTTCCATCATGAAGAATGAAGACTATGTTAAACCTCCAAAAGTGTGGATGATCATGGATCCTTATTCTTCTGTGCAAGTGTAATTTATATTAAGCAACTTAATCTTTTATTGAAAACTGTCATGAGTGTTGCTGGCGACATTACCAACTCTGTTATGCTACAATTCTCTTAATTATGGAGAATTAGTCATTCTGGATCTTGAAGCAAATGCAGAATGCACTGCATGGTGTTAGGCAGTGCCTTCTTAATAATCATCTTTATTTTCTTGAGTGCCTCACGTGGAGGACTAAGCTACAATGGAAGCAAGTTGCTTTTTTCCTTGAGAGCACTCATTCATATTTCATATGCTTGAATTCATTTCATGTTGATTGAAGAATAATTTTCTATTCCAGATGATACTTTTTCAGATAGAGATACAGACACATGTGTCTGTGCATGGACACACACGACCACTGAAGTTCTTGTAAAACACAGTAGATCGCCATGAGGAGTCTAGGTGAGTTAAACCAGCCTTCAAGAGTATGTGCTTGGTTTATATCCTGGTGTATCTCAAAGGCTTAAAGCTTTGTAAGAACAGGGCAAGTCTAATGGATTCTGTAACAAGATTGGGTTTTTTCATCTTTTGACTCACTGGACATTTGAATTACAGAATAGGCTGATGGTGTTATCTTTTGCCTGTTCTGAGCTTGCTGTACTTGTCTAATTCAGTCTCTAGGAGAGATATGAACAAGATATTAAGCACTTCTAACATGTACCAGCCTTTGCAAAGACAAACTTCTTTTTTTATGTTCTTATACAAACTATAAACCTAAGATGCAGAAGAATATAATAATTTGTGTAAAGGACATATGCAGAAATAACCAATTCATAATCTGCAAAGGTATGGTTAAAGAGTTGTTTGGTTTTTTAAAATTAAAAAAAAAGAAAGGAAAAAAGACTTTTTTTAAATGGCCAGATGCTGTGGAAGGTGTTTATGTCTCGTAATGTTTCTGTTTTCCCCCAATCATTTAATCACTTAATATTAAAAACTGAACAAAGAAAAAATCTTTGATGTGTACAAGATAAGTTTTTCTGCTTCAGCTGTGCTTAAAAACCTTGTAGTATACTACTGTTATGTGTGATGCTGTGCAACCTAGTCATGTATAAACAAGCAGGAAAACTGCATTAAGGATCGGCTATAACTTAAGGTGACTTTCAGATCCTTTTATTCATTGGGTCTGCTGACTTGTGAGCATAGTGTAATGCAGAACAGTAGCTGTTCAAACTGTTTTGCTTTTATCCCTCAAAATATTTCAGTGAAGGAAAACAGATGGGAAGTACAGGACCATAATAGTTAATCTTCCTTTGATTTAACATTTTGAAAGATAAACAGAAATCTCAAGTTCTTTAGAGTATTTTCTCACACTTTTGGGGGAGGTTGGAGCACAAAAAGCAACCAACCAACAAACCACTCTTCTCTCATGTAAATTCTGATGGCTTTGGTTTGTTTAACAGAACTGAACTTCAAGTTCATATTGATCTGGATTGTCCCTATAGATTAAATAACACTAGGAGGGGAACACAAGCTTTTGGCACTTGGAGAAAGACTGGATAACAAACTGCATTTAAATAACTGCCATACATTGTTCCTTTTAGTAAATATATTTTTTTCTTCTTACTTTTAAGAATATTTTGAACAGCCTTACACTTTCTATGATTCTTCAGTGCTCTAAAGCATTTAATTTCTCTTAATGGAAGACTGATACAGAAGCAGTAGAGTTGCGCTTGATTTAGTGCTTCCTGATGTCTTGCTTTCAGATCAGGAGCCGTAGCAATCCCTCTGATGCTTCTGTGAGTTTCCAGGTGCACCCAGGGTGTATAAGGCTGTTGTTCCAAACTCCATTGCTTCTCCCTCAGGTTCTCTTATACTACTTGATGTGACATCTGGATTCATGAGCTTGTTTGTTCAATAGTGTCTTTCCAGCTTTATTATTATTGAAACAGTACAGTTGGTGTGGGGGTTTTTTGTGGTTTTGGTTTTTTTTTAAAATGGAGAAAGTAATTTTTAAGGAGGCAACATAATAACTCCTAGGGCCTTCTACCTCTCTATGTATAGAGATGAGGATGTTGACTCAGCAGAGAGTGGGGGGGAAAAAGGAACAAAAAAGCCTACAGTGGTGTCTGGCTTGTGATATGCAGAACTCTCTTCTGTCACTGGATTCTGGCTCCAGGTGTATGTCAACTATGTCTTTGAATTACCAGAGGTGGAAGGAAAACTGTTTCATGGAAAAACTGAAAAGGAGAGAATAGTTTCTTGATACTTCACGTTGCTCATCATTTAATGCAGAAGGGATCACCTGAAGAGTAATCCATTCCAAAGACCGTTTGGCAATAGTCCTTGTCTAGTTATAAAGGATTCACAGATATGTGGTCTGTCTGCCGGAGACTGAATAATACTTTCCAACATGTCAGAAAAAGTTAAAGCAATGCAGTAAAAGGTCAAACAGCCTTTCAGATGACTGTGTTACAGAAGGGTTTGGGGGGTGGGCAGGGGTGAGATGGGACTATCTTTCATGCTGCTTCATGCTGTGCCCAGTACCATTGCTAGTGCTCCTGGTCCAGGAGTTTCAGGAAAAGGAAATAGGGACTCTCATGCTCTGAACGAGAATGAGGAGATGTTTCACACTCGGCCTGCGTCCCTATATAACGCTTAAGAACAGGTACATGTCAATACCTGGTTCTGCTCTTGGGGGAAACCATTCATCTTAATACCACAGTTTCTCAGGTTTTTTGTGCATTGCTTGTGTGAGCAATGGCACAGCCTGCCGAGGTTCTCCAGCACCTGGTGTAATAGCACATGTAGATTGGGTGCAGGGCAAAACAAGTATGTAATCTTGTCAAGCCTAAACAGTGTAACATAAGTACATCCTACTATGTTGACTGCCACTGAAATGTAACCTTTTCTTAATGACAATATTTCTCTAAGATAAAGATGGCTGAAAGAGTATGGGAGCAAAAGTCATCTTCTGTTCTTTTTGTTGTTGGTTTGTGGGTTTTTTTTTTTCCTCCCCTCCTTTGACTTCCTATTTAAAGTGAATCCAAGGCCTCCCTGTAATACCTTACTTTGTGTTTATTTACAGGTCAAATAAACTTATTTGAAAGTAAGAATTTCTGCTGTTGGTTACCTTTTTTCCCATGTATTCTGTATCCTGGTACCCCTAGTAAAAGAATAATTAGAATCTTACTTGAATTGATTGTTTACATGATGTGCAAAGAAATGCTGAATTAATCTCTCTTAATCCTATGTCAGAAAAATCAGTTTGAAGATACTGAGTACCAAATAAATAAATATATAGCATCTTTTGAGTTCAGTCCTTTATTCCCTAACTCAGTTCTCTCTAAAGTTAGACTGATAAAGACTTTAGTATTGGTAGCTGCTTCGTCGGCATGAGGTAAACAACCAGACAAAGGAACAGATTTAAAGAATTTATGAATAAGTAGACTGAAAGTCTAGAAGTGACCGGTAAGATTTTGCCATTCGACTACCTATGTAACCAAGAGATCATTTTACTTCCCAGTAGTCTCTGTGCTCTAAATTATTAAGTTGCTTGAATTTTAACAAGAATATTACTAAGGTAATCTTCATATAAAGTGTTCAAGCAGTGGTATTGCTTGGGACCTTATTTCAGTTCTGAACAGGACACCGGCTCTGTCCCACCCACCAACTTCAGCTTCTACTTGGTTGGAATTCATAATACACTTGCTTTCTACAGCTTGTTTGTAGCTGTAACTTGCTTAGTTATTCCATTCCTTGAAAGAAAACAGGCTGGAAAATATTCCTTAAAAGCTAACTGTGTTCTTCACTTATTGCTCTTGTCTGAACTGTTTTTTCAATGTGTCAGAAGTGGGCAATGCCCACTTCTAATGGTGTTTTTGTTTGTATTTATTTTCTGGAAGAAGCATTGTTTTTATTTTTTTACTTGGTTCATCAGACAATACAGAATTACTATATATCCAAGTCTTTCTGAAACTGGCCTATAAAAATCTTTGTACTCTGCTTCTGCTGCTTTTAGAGATGACCTTGCAGTGGCTCATTGAAGAGTATTATTTGACTGTACCATGCTTATCAGAGTTGCTGTTCTCCAACATTATTGCTCGTCCACACTTCAATCTTTTGATAAGCTAGCATTATTCACAGTGTTATCTTTAATCAGTGACTAAAAGTTTACTGATCCTGTAAGGACCTTACTAGCAATACTGCAACTAGTTGATGATTGACAATTAGTTCCTGAAATCCATCTATTAGCTGATTCCTGATCCACTTAAAATGTATTGTATTGATCATTTGCAGAATAACATCAGACAGACATGTGCTGCTTATTTATAATATCAAATGTCTTATATTGACATAAGCCTTTAACTGAATCAACTGTGTATGTTATCAATATCCCTCAAATACTTTTTTAATTAAGCAAATAACTTATTACTGATTCATTGACCTTAGGTGGTAGATACCAGTCCTGTGCTCAATGGAATGTGATTTTTCTCAAACTGTATGTAATCTAACTAACAGGATCTCTCATACCTGAAAAACTTTCTTTTCTGAGGCCCTGAGGTTATTTCATAGAGGAACAGTAAATGTGATTGACATTCTTTATGCCCTTACCTGTGGTGGTTTGCAGGACATGCTCGGATCCTTCCTGTAAGGAACTCTCCTGTAAATATTAAGAAAAGAACTGTTTAGATCACCTTGTGAAGAAAGAGGGCAAAAATCTCTGTTTAAAGAATTACTTGTGTTGGCACACACAGCATTACTTGCTGTTACTATTTTAGGGTAAAGAACGTAACCTGACATTTCCGGGTGAATGTTTTCATTTAACAAGGAGGCTGCTTATCCACGTCTTGGTCTAGCGTGGTCTAGAAGAGCATGGTGCTATTATAATTTTGTTTTGCTAGAAATCATTTTATTAACTTGAGATATTTTGGAAAGAGCAGTGTTTTGCTTGGTCCATTCTATCTCTCTAGTCTGTTTATAGGGTGGTTCAGTCCACTTCCCTCCTTTTCTTAAAAAAGGGACAAGTTTCTTATTTAGATCGATACTTTCAACAAGCTGAAAATGCTTTGTCAAGATGAAATATTAAGCCAATTGAATATTTACTGCTACTACAGACCAGAGCAGGAGGAAAAAAAAATAATCTAATGATGTTGGGTTTTGTTTCCTTCTTTTATTTGTTACTGCCTGTGGTCCAAAAGTATCTTCTGTGCTATGTTAGATCTTGCAGGTAGTTGCTTGGACCTTTTATGAATGCTGTCTTTCAAATCATCTGACTCCTGTTACTCTTTGCCTTCTTTGTTTATGGCTGGGAAATTGCCGGTTATTCAGGTTTTGAAATCGTCTTTACCATGAAAGAGTCCAACTCAAAATGTAAAGCTCTTAAATCCAAGCACTTAGTAAATTAGCAGTTTTGTGGCTTTTTTTGGTAGCAGTTAGGAAAGATAATATCTGTTACAAAAACTGCCTATTGTCAGAATTGTTGTATATGTTTTATGTTGGAAATCAACTTTTATTCTAGCCCTTTACTACCATAAAGGTAGAGTTCTTACCGTCATAATCCTCTTCTTTATTAATAGGTATTTGAGTGAAGAATGAAGTCTCTGTGAATGCATTGGGGTATTCTCATTCTTTAACTCATCCTAAATGCACGCTAACAATTATCTCAATTTATAAAATACTTGACTGAGTCCATCATCCTGTCATTATAGACAGTCTTTCTTTTTTTTTTTTTTTTTTTTTTTTTTCA
>NW_008795863.1:2713667-2719205 GCF_000699145.1 Aptenodytes forsteri | reverse complement strand
TAAAGCTGGGGGAAGAAGAAGGAAGGGCGGGACGTTTGGAGTGATGGCATTTGTCTTCCCAAGTAACCTTTACGCGTGATGGAGCCCTGCTTTCCTGGAGATGGCTGAACACCTGCCTGCCGATGGGAAGCAGTGAATGAATTCCTTGGTTTGCTTTGCTTGCGTGCGTGGCTTTTGCTTTACCTATTAAACTATTACCAACCCACGAGTTTTCTCACTTTAACCCTTCCGATTCTCTCCCCCATCCCACCAGGGGGGACTGAGTGAGCGGCTGTGTGGTGCTTAGTTGCTGGCTGGGGTTAAACCACACCCCATCCATGGTTGACAATGTATTTAACATTTCAAAGGATAGCCCTTCCTCTGTGGGTGTTCTGATAAATGCTCTAGCTGGAGCCAGGTCTTCTAGCATTTTAATTAACTCTCCACACAGGGAGCCTTCCTGTGGAGGAAACGTGCATTTTCTTTAAAAAGAACTTCCAAAGTAGATTGCAAGCATAAACCGTGGAGGAGGAAAAATAACTTTAAGTATAGAAGCAATTGTGTTACTGATTCTGCTGTAGTATGTAAAGATCTGAAGTTGTAAATCAGTGTAATGTGCAAGTATGTAAAATGCATACTTACATTGAAAGCGTAGTAGGTCTTGCTGTGGCTGCAAGAATCCCAGATGTGAACTTAACTCTGCAGTGTTATTAGTCTGGAATTTACTGCTGGAGTTGGAAGAGGGAGCTGAGACCCAGAGGCATGGCAGAAAATTATTTTCATGAATGTCATCTTTGAATGTCTCATTTTTCAGCTTGAATACAGTACATGTCATCAGAAGTGCTTCAAAAGTACTGAACAGTTTTGTCTTCTGCTAACTTCAACTGGAGTCAAATGGTCAGTATTGAGGAAGACTTACACACAAAACTGTTGTGTTGCATACTCTGAATATATCAATTCCTTCAAGAATAATACTCTTTATTTTCGTTTTAGTGTTATTTTTGTCACTTTACCTGGTTCAGTCATTGGGTATGTATTTAAGTGATGGTGATAATTCATTCATTTAAAATATGATTTTGGTTTTTTTTAAGGGAGCTTTTATTCTGAGACTTAAAACTGAAAATGCAGTTTCTTTCATGGAGCTCATGAAATGCAGTATGCAGCCCCTGACTCAACAGCAGGATGCTGAAAAAATTAACATAGATTTCAGAACAGCAGACTTCTTAAAATATTGACAGAAACACTTATTTACTTGGGTTTTTGTTTGGTTTTTTTTTTAATTTTCCCCTTCTGATCATAAATGTCCACTGGTATTCATCATGGAGAACTTTAGACTGAGAAGTTAAAACCTAATAAAATCAGCTGAATGGTGTCGTATAATGAAAATCATTAGGAAGACTCAGC
The DNA here is from genome assembly GCF_000699145.1 of Aptenodytes forsteri. Classification (NCBI taxonomy): domain Eukaryota; kingdom Metazoa; phylum Chordata; class Aves; order Sphenisciformes; family Spheniscidae; genus Aptenodytes; species Aptenodytes forsteri. The sequence continues at coordinate 2,717,822 of NW_008795863.1, read as the reverse complement.
TACAACAATCAGTAGGGTTTGATTCTGACTGTAGTTAAACTCTCAAATATGCATGCAAAGGTTAAGGCATTTCCAGCATGAAGGGTATCTGTTCAAACCTTCTGTATGTATGCTTTATATCAACATGTGTTACGTTGTCTGATTATATGACTGACTGTGCTTCCTTTCTACATTCCCTATAGATCCATACAGTATAAAATAAATAATAGCAACTGAATAAGACATGTTGACTGCATGTCATCTTCATTTTTTTTTTAACGTGGAATAATTCTTGCATTGTATACAGAAGTCTTTAGTGTCTCATGTGGATTTTTCCAAGGAGCGAACCATAGATAAGTTTCCTGTTGTACAGATGGAAAATCTAGGTAGAAGTGGAACATGATCAAATGTACACGCCATCTAAATTATAATTATTAGTTTAGATGTCTACAACCTGGTCTACTTCTAAAATTATTTTAGAGAGCTGGTACAAAAAGCTACTACCTTTGGTGTCCAAATTACTGTGTTAATGTTTACTAGAATTTCTGAAAACTGCTTCTCAAATTAAATATGCTTGAGAGTGGGAAACTTAATGATGATGCTGCAGCTGTACACAGAACTCCTCTGATGGCCATGCATCCAGGGTTTGAAAACTCAGCTAGGAGGAAACTGGACCTTCTGGTACCATTTTTATGTCCCAATGCCAGCTTAATGATCTGGGCCTCTCAGATGCTGGTCAGACAAGTTCCCCATCGTGACAGCATGAGAAAGTCTTCAAATCTTAAAAGTGTACAGTTCCTGGCTTTCCTGTCTGATCTCCTATTTCTAGTCCAGTGAAAAATGATGACTTGTAGCAACTGTTGATATCCTTTCGCCTCACTTCAGATAAGCATGAAACGCAATATAGCGGAGGGTGTATTGGCAGCTACATGCCATGTTGGGAAAACCGCCCCATGTTGTAAAGGTTATCAGACTCTGCATGCCTACTGCAGATTTTGATAACTGAAAAGTCTCCATCTGACCAGCTCTGGGAACAAGGGGATAAGCAAAGAATAATGGGAGTCTCTTACTGTACCAGGCAAAGGTCTCTGAGCCTGGACAGATGGACAGTCATATTCCTGCAAGGGAAAACTTTGTCCTTGCCCCTTGCTGCTAATGCACGACAAGAGGCCCTGGAAAAAAATGAAGAAACAGCTTGTTCTTGCAGTCACTAACCTGATTTACCCCAAGCTGAAGCAGTCTAGTAGTTAATGAATTGGATGCTACCAGGATTTTCTTGTATCGTCAAGCTCCTTCATAATACTGACTGCTTTGGTTTATCACCTCTGGTGATAAAACTGTTTATGTTGTGGTACAATTTTTAGTATAGCGCTTCTGCATAATTATTAGGTCTGCCATTTTTCCTTAGAAAATGTGTATGACTATAAAAATTTCACTTCACAAATCTTTCTGTGAGCTGTATAAGTTATTGAACATGTCATCAGTGGGCTTGATAATAATGGAGATTGGAAATCCTGCATTCCTTAATTGGAACAAACTGGGGTCCAGATCCTATTCAAAATAAGATGCAATTTTACCTTATTATTTTGGATCCCACATTATTCTGTTGCTCAGGGCTTGTCTTGCATCTGTGGTACTACACCTGAACTAATAAACCTTGCGGGATCTTATCTAAGCTGAGGTCAGTGGTGGACAAACCATGTCAGTAATTCAGAAATGACTGTGTTGCAGAGCTGGTTTCTGGCTATTGTAACTTTTGGGTGTTGCTGGTTGCTCTAAAAAGGCCAGAGGAATTATGACGAAAGTTCAATGACTTGTCCACAAATATGGAATAAATTTAGGCAGAATTTGAATGACTATCTGAGCAGGTAGTAGTAGTAGTCAAAAGAAGCTGTGACTTGACTGCAACTAGAGTGGAAGACCTGCATCAGCATAGCTAAGGTGCCAAATTACTTCTGTGATAGCACTCAAAGCTTCATCCTGTGTCCCCAGTTACCTGCTAGTTCAGGTGTAAAGAACAGTGCCACTGGATATGAAGGCACTTGTGTGTGACTTGCTATGCAATCGAATGTGCAGTGAAGCAAACCTCTTTGTGGCAAAGAAAGGCTATAGTTCCTCTTCCTTAAAGAAAACTGTAACAGCCTGTTTGCTGTGCCAAGCATCTTTCTTTACACCAGTTTCAACCAGTTTCACCAGTTTACAGGTACTACTGCCGTTTGCTGTATCACCTTGATTTGTTCTTTACTCACCATTTGCTTTGCACTGAATGAAGCAGGATTGTGTAGCTAAGCTGCCATGGCTTGTCCTACAGCATAATTAAAACTATTCATGCTATCTTTGCAATTTTGTGAATTGGAAGTAAACTTGAAAAGAAAACTTTATTTTTGTGTTAATTTTATTTTAAAGGCAGCTTGGATTTTTTTTTTTAACAGGGGGAGGGCATGGTGGTTAATTTCAAGATCAGCTCATGAAAGATCATCTTCTGGTGAAACTTCTGTACAAGGCAGACACTGGTGTAGCATTTTCGTAATGGTAACCATTCTTTTTAGTTTCTGTTGAAGTAAATTCTCAGCTTCCTGATCATTCCTTAATAAAGACTTGCAAACTTCATGTGGCTTAGTGGATGTTCTTTACCAGTTTCCACATCTTGCCTATGAATGAGAATATCCCAAAGTCAGCTTTTGTTCTGGTTGTTTGTTTTTTTCAGGCCCATGTATTTTTCAGTCACCTTTTGCCAGATGTAAGTTAAAACTGTTCTGCAAGACATTCTCACCGCTAGCACTAGGGAGTAGTTCCTTTTGGAAGGCCAAGTGGTCTCAAAGAGCACTTTGATGGAGTGAGATACACTGGATTGGTACTCATGCATCACACCATCTTACAGTAGATGTAGCCCATAGAACATTGTAGTTTTCCATCAGAAAGGCAGATGCAATATTCATAGATCCAGAGATGTGAAGGCATAAGTCTAGGACCTTATATTTGATGGCCTCTCACTGTGCAATCCTCACACATTGATTGATAACGCCTTTGAATGTTTCTTGAGCTATTCTGTGACGTTATACAAGGAAGATTGCTCTCTTGTATCAAGAACTCAAGTCACAGATAAACCTGTTGCCACCAAAACAGTGATTGTGAAGGCCCCTGTTAATAGTCTCAGTGGAGATGTATTCTACAGCTACAGGTTGCATTCAGGCTTTGTAGTTCACCAGTGGTAACTGGTCAACAGTAGACATGAAACAGCAGCTCTGAAAATATTAGTAAAAGTGTATTACAGCTTGTGAATTATTTTTCTTCTGTTTCCCACACCCCCACCCCTCCTCCAGCTTAGACCATGTTTGGGATGAAATGCATACACTTCTGTATTGATTGTGAAATTACATTAGATGCATGGGTAGTAGAAAACAGCCATGCAATTCAATTATTTCCTTCCTGTCTCACAGTTTCCCAACTTGTCCATTTTTTATCAACCCCTCTTATGGAGGGTTTACTCTGGTTAAACATGGATACTAAAATCATTGAGAGCTTTAAAACCACTTCTGTACCCTTTGCATTTTCTACAACTGCTGTTCCTGAAGCCATATGGAAGGAAGGAAGATTGGTGACAGTCCTTGACTTAGTAAATCCTTTCTACCTTCTAGCAGAAATGGTTCAAATTCAAATGGTGATAGTATCGAATGGTGATAGTATCGAAAGTTACTGCCTTACCCTTTTTTTTGTAAAGTAGTAAGTCTGACCAACTTTGTCTTCTTAGACAAGATCACTGTTAATTCAAGGTGCATCTGATTCCTCTTTCACGAGCTGTTCATCTTCATCCCTTGAGCCTTCCTCCAAGTTTGGGTTGCTGTATCTATCAGACATAGAGGTAGGACCACCTTTACTCATCTAGAAAATTAGTTGATCAAAGGAACAGTCTCTTTTGGCAGTCTTTCTTCCCACACCTCTCGAGTGGATGGATCACAAGACAGGGACTGGGGGAGCAAAGTCCCTCCTACTGTAAGAGAAGATCAGGTTTGTGACCACCTGAGAAACCTGAACAGACATAAGTCTTTGGGACCTGACGACATGCATCCCAGGCTCCTGAGGGAATTGGCTGATGTAGTTGCCAAGCCACTCTCCATGATACTTGAAAAGTCATGGCAGTCAGGTGAAGTCCCTGGTGACTGGAAAAAGGGAAAC
>NW_008795863.1:2697661-2712999 GCF_000699145.1 Aptenodytes forsteri | reverse complement strand
CGGCCCAGGCGGCCAGTCGTATCCTGGGCTGCATCCAAAGCAGTGTGGCCAGCAGGTCGAGGGAGGTGATTCTGCCCCTCTGCTCTGCTCTGGTGAGACCCCACCTGGAGTACTGCGTCCAGCTCTGGAGCCCTCAGCATAAGAAAGACACGGACCTGTTGGAGCGGGTCCAGAAGAGGGCCACGCAAATTGTCGGGGGATGGAACACCTCTCCTATGAGGACAGGCTGAGAGAGTTGGGGTTGTTCAGCCTAGAGAAGAGAAGGCTCCAGAGAGACCTTATTGCGACCTTTCAGTACTTCAAGGGGGCTTTTTAGAAAGATGGGGACAGACTTTTTAGCAGGGCCTGTTGCGACAGGACAAGGGGGAATGGTTTTAAACTAAAGGAGGGTAGATTTAGATTGGACATAAGGAAGAAATTTTTTATGCTGAGGGTGGTGAAGCACTGGCACAGGTTGCCCAGAGAGGTGGTGGATGTCCCATCCCTGGAAACATTCCAGGTCAGGTTGGACGGGGCTCTGAGCAACCTGATCTAGTTGACGATGTCCCTGCCCACGGCAGGGGGGTTGGACTAGATGACCTTTAAAGGTCCCTTCCAACCCAAATGATTCTATGATTTTACCAAAAACTGTTTAAGGCTATTCTTTTCTAGGGTAGGAAAAAGTATAGCTGAATAATTCAAGAAAAGTCTGTCCATCCTGTTAATCCATAAAATTGCCAGTGCATTGTTCTTCTGATTTAAAAAAGTAAAACATGATTGTACTGTTATATTTTGAGAAAACTGACTAATTGAGGCTTTTTTTTTGTTTGTAAATTTGTAAATAGATTTGTTTATCAAAACAGCAAGTATGGCATTTTAATGGTATGGTGTTAATGAAGTGGTGCTACTGGACCCAAAATTTGCATGGTTGTGTCACTTACGTGGACCACTGAGATGATTAGAAGGGGGCTGCCTTTTTCAATAGAACTTGGATGCATAAATAGTGTGTAAATATGGCAGGAGGAATGAGACCTGTGTAGAATCTCAGCTGTAGACTCTCAGCTTAGGACATTTTAGCTGGTTTGGAGAGTTTTCCTGCTTCACTTGTCACTGACTTCTCCCTACTTTCATCCTTTCAAGGCTTTCAGAGGTGACTAGGAGCCATAGTCTCGAATGGGGTAACAAACCCAGAAGTGGGACTGACCAGAGAAAGGTTTGCAATTCAGTGCTATTCTTCACCATGGGTTCTTCTTGAGGAATTCATACATTCATTGTATTATATCTTTAATCCTCGTGGTGGCAGCAAATACTAAGAGAAAAGAAGCTAATCTAGTGCAGATGACCTGTATTTTAATCACAGTTAGAAAGAACATGCTCATATTTATGTTTTTAGCTTTTGTTTCCAGTGGGGCAGCTCAAAAACAGAAGGTCAACTTGAGCTGCAAAACGTCTGCTTCTGAGACTTTAGTTCAGTTTGTATGAACTGCTGAGAGCCATTTAGTTGGGAAAAAGATTTCCTCTTCTCCTCCCCACCCCCACACCAGCAGGTAAAGGTAGCATTAGTGAAGATCCTCAACTGTTGAGAAAACTTACATGCCAGGGTTAGAGTTTCAGTTGTCCAAAATGCTGTCCAAAAACTATTTTAGTTGTTGATTTGTGGATATTTTTTTGTTAACCACAGCACAGGTACCAGGACTCTGTTGCTCTAGGCACAGCAATACCACAGCCTTTCCTAAAGACAACAGTTTGCATACAAAGTCAGGGTCTGTCTGATGGATGCCAGTTGGAAGCAGAGAGACGGTATCAGCCTGCATGATCAATAGTGGCATAACTGTTGTCAAGTTTACAGTGTCAGGCCTGGAATCCAGTGAAACCTATCAACGCAAGGCTAAGAAAGAAATATCGAATGTTAGTAATACGGTACTGATAACCCAATAACTGAAAATAGAAATCACTAATACATTAAAAAGTTGGCTGCAGATTTAATACTGTGCTAATTAAAGAAGGGAGATGGAACTACTTTCAACTGTCTGAAACAGCCTTTTCCAAAGTAACATCACTTGACTTGATCATAGGCAGTCATATTTCTTACCTTAGTCCTGTTTGTTCATACATGAATGAACAGTTATTTCAGGGTACTAGTGTTCACTGCTCTGGGGTTCACTTCATGTCATCTCCTTGACCTCAGAATCACACATCAGTTTCTCATGACCTTTTTCCCCTGCCCGATGTTGTCAGTTGTTTGTTCTGTCTGTCTTCTGTGTTTCACGGGCATGCTGTGAAGATATCATCATGTATCAAACTATGAAAACTTAAGCCAATACTGTTGAAGTTCATAAAATACCAAGAAGAAGGAAATAAGATAGGAAAGCAAACAGCAGTTCATATGGAAAACAGGTAAATGTAGTCTATGCACAGTTGTAGCAGGACTGCTTCTGGTGTCTGAGCTTAATCTGTTTAAAACTAGTTCAGGTGTCCCTTGGTCAGGCAGGGATGAAAATACAGTCTGTCTCTGCTCTGTATTCCAGTTAGAAAACTCAAGAGGTGGAAAATGAGTAAGAGAGATTTATATGAGGCTATTGCCTGTATCTCAGAAGTGGGCTAAAAGGCCAACTTAACGGCTCTACCTTCCTGAGCTGCTTAGGATAAAATGCATTTAAAAAGTAATAAATATTTAAGGGATAGACCATTGTGCTTATATACATCTGCTCATTTGCCTTTGAGTCTTTATTTTAGTTGTTTGAAGTCTTTTTTCAAATAAATTTGAGAGCTCAAGATAGAAGACTCTGCAGAACTAGTTATAGGATCAAGACAAATTGTTACTGTATGAGAATTGAGAGGAGGTTTTTTCACTTCTCATTCTGTAAAGAGCGTTAAAATACAACTAGGAAAAAGAACTATATGTTCTCCATATTCATATTGGTCTTACAAGGGGCATGCATCAAGCCCAACTCAACTAAAACAAGGAACATTCTTTCTAATAATATGACACAACTTACATATGAGCTCAAGCTGATGCATCCTGAAGAGAACAGGCTGATGTGCGCAGCTTTTCATTGCAGTCATGCAAGTTTAAGATCTAAACCAGTAATTCTCCAGAAAATCACAGTGCTAGATCTTAAAACTATGGTGTTATTCAACTATTGGCAGATCTCCTTTCCTTTTTCATAATACTTACTTTGCCTTCTTGCCACCATCTTGTCCAATGAAATTTTGAAGCTCCATAAGCCTTGTTTTATGTTGTTAAATGTGGTAGATTTATGAACTTCCATTCCCTAAATCACTACTTGTATTATAAGTGATAATGATGGGATTGCCCTTTCATGTAAATATAAATATAGTACAGTCTCCTGACCTTCACTGCTGAAAAAGCACTATTTGATGCGGTGTGGTTATGGAACAGAGTACAAATAAAGTCGTCTTTCCTTCTTTGTGACTTCTTTTCCTTTGTTCGTCCTGTTAATTACACAGCGTAAAGCAAGCCTGTGGGAAGAGAACTTACATTAGACCAATCAGTGTAGTTGGAAGTGGGCAAACTGTTGTGTACATAAGGTTTTGTGTGTTTTATGGTCAGAGCATCGCTTTCATTCTACAACCCAATGCATTGCAAAAACTGAGTCACCTTTTAAGGAATGCAAGAGCATGACTGTTTCTTTCTGCATAATCAGGAAAGGGGGAATTGTTTTATTATTTGGGATTTTTTTTTCCCTTTGTATATGTTGTTTGTTTTGTTGACAGTTTTCAAAAGGTAGGGTTGTCTTACCTGCAGGGCAACCTAAATTTGCATTCAATAACAGATCTGGTAATAGAAAATGCCCTGTGCAAGGGCTGTCTGACATGCAGTGTCCTAGACTGAAAATTCAGAGGGAAAATGGGCAAGATGTAGGAATTCAGAAAAGTAGTTAGTTCTTGAATTTTGGGAAAATTTACTTCTCTGTGAAGAACATTGGTACATAAACTGTAATGTGTTAATTCTTGTGAAGAAGAAGTTACTGCTTTGTAGTTGGGGGAGAAGGGGATGGCATACATTTGTGAGTACTGTGGATTCATTAAAACTAGGCCAGCACCCTACGTGTTTATTAAATAGTGGGGGGTTTAATGCATGATTGGTGTTGTATGCAAAATTGAAAGGTGCAGAAAATAAGATGCAATTGCTGTGTCTATATAGTCTTTGGAAACTATGGTTTCTGCAGAGAATTGATGGGCAATAGCACTTCAGTCTTTTACATGAAATGACATACATCTGTTGACTAGCTTACATCAAAATGTGACTTTATTGCCCTTTGAGACTTTTCTTTTTAAGGCTGTGCAACATACATAACCACTAGTTGTTGGATTACACTAATTCACAGTATGGGTAACACAAATCATATAAGAAATAATTCCCAAGTTCAGTAGGTGTATATTACACAAAGAGTAATTGCTGAAGAAACAGGCTGGTTGCTTCATCTGTTACATATTTTGCATTTAAAACTTTGTGGTTTTCAAACCACAATGTTTCAGTGGTATTGGCAACATTCAAACAGTAATATTGCTTATGGGTGGAGTCAAAAAGATTTCTGTACAAAATGCTGGCAACTGAGACTGGCAAGATTTACTTTCCAGACTTAGTAAGCAAATCCATATTAATTGGCATAGGATATTATGTCTTCCATCACTTACGCAGAGTATGTTGCCAATGAGTTAAGGGCAAATCTGGTGATTTCCTGCTTTGTTACTATACAATAAAGCAAATATGGACACTTTTTACTTCATGGAGTCCAGCTGTGTCCAAAAATAAGTATTTGATCCTGTTATCCTTCCCTATACCGTGTTGCATTGGGAGGGAATCGGTTGAACTTCCTTCTGCTGTTCAGCTATTGAGAGTTTTGTGGAATAAAGATCAAAACTACATCCTCATGCAGTGTGTCCTTCACTAAGTAGAAAATGCTTATATATAGCCATTTGACAGTAGTCTACCTAAAGATTTGTTTGTATCATTAGGCTATTCTTTTGGAGAAGATGAGTTTATGAGTAAGTAAAACAAAGGCTTTGGGTCTATTTTGAAATCTTCTTATAAACACACAGTCTTTTGTGTCTTTAAGATTCTTTGAAGCATAAGTCAGGACCTTAGTGCAAGAAATGAAAATATTTTTATTAGCTGGGAGTGGTTTCTCTTCAGAGTTGGAATCTTTTTTTCGTCAATGATACTGATAAATTCTGTTTGTATATGCATAAAAGATGTGTATGTGTAAGCGTATTGGATATAGTAAATGAATTTCTGTTTAAAAATGTAACCAAATCTTTGAAAGGCCATCTATCTGCATCATTTATAAAGGACAAAAAAGTACAGAGTAATATTAAGAAATCTGTTTTAGGTTATCTGTGTCACAGTCACTGAGCTCATGTCCTTTCCCCTTCCTTTTCGTTAATCATTCCCTCATGAGCTCCAGTCATCCATTTGGTTCCAGGAGGGATTGGTCATTCCTCCCTGAGTTTAAATGCTGGATCTATAAACTGTGATTCTTTTAACATGTCTGTCTTGCATCCAGATTTTTGAGACTTTGTTCCTTACAGAAGAAAGGGGATTACTAACCCCTGACTGAAAAGTCTTTCTAAGACACAGCATTGTCTGTTAAAAAGAAGAAAAATCTTGGAGAATGTCTTTTTAAAACCGTGAACATACCTACAAGTATGCTTGTCTCTTTTCTGGATTGGAGAGGTCACAACAGCTTCTCTTCACAGCCTTCTTCTTCCATGTCAGTCTGTTGAGGTTTTTTTACAATCAACATGCATCACCCTATTTTCTTTTTTATTTTATTTTGGTTCTCCTGCAGAGCAGCTTCTCAACTCCAGTCCGTGCTTTCTTTTTTTTTTTTCAGAACAGTGCCTTTCGCAAATCCACGTTGCGCTTTGCTGGAGGCAGAGCAGGGGTTTACTGAACTCTGCGGCTTCCTTGGCACTCCTTCACCCGTGTTTGAATATTTGCATTTAGTAAGCCATTTTGGTGGTCTCGTGAACAGACTACAGCTAGAGCACAAGAGGCTGTAAGCTGGATCAGTACAATCAGCTACACAGGATGATTTCAGTAATCCATCTAAATTTACAGAAGCTTTACCTTTTGGGGTATTATATACACTGTTCCTAAAAATGTTGTGTTTTGATGTTTTTCAGTTATGACAGTACTACAGCAGTCAGTCTGGTTGTATTTCTCATTAATGTTGAGTCATGTATTTTAGTAATAGCTGTTTGTTTAGCATTTCCTAGGATTTTGCACTTTCTAAAGAAAGTGTGAGGTAGGTGAATTAATTTTTAATTTGATTATGTGGCTATAAACCTCAGATAAATTTGTTAGATAAACTGTACGTGTTACGAGAGTGCTGTATTTTTATTATGTAATCATGAAGTTGCTATTAGTGCTTGTTATAAAAAGGTATTTTTAAGGAGTTGGTGTCTGTAGAATGTACATTCAAATAAATACATGAAAAGCACTGGAGGTGGGGTTTGGCAAAATGTGAAACTCGATGAAGAAGTGGTACCATTTTAATTTTTCTAGGTAAATTTTTCACAAAATGCCTCCCTTTTTTTCTTTTTTTTTGACACCTCCACTCTCTTCCCCTCTCCCCAATATTATAACACATGCATTTCAACTTTTTTTGGATCCGTATAATTTGTGAACACTTGCACAATTCACACTTCCCACACTTGTCAATCTTCAGTAAAAACGCCTTCATAAGGTAGATATTATACAATTTAAAACATAAAATCCCCTTTACAATTATTTGTTATAGCTGTCTTAAGCTTCATGGGGGTAGCAGCAGTGAAATATTTCCCACTTACTGATTTCTCATTGTGGGGCTGTAGCAGTAACAAAATCCCTAAGCCCAAATTTAGCATGGATGGCTGGGACTGGGGGAGGTGGGGAAGAGAAAGGTGTCCAAGGAGCACCTGAGGTTGTAGGAGATGGCAGTGTTTCTTCGTTTGGTTGATTGGGTGGTTCTTTTTTTGGTCCTGAAGGACCCAGCATTCACAGTAAACAAAATGATGGTAGAGGAAACAGTGAACTGAGAGCAGCGTAGGTAATGTTAAAACCAGAAAAAAGCCAGTCTTGCCTTCTTCCCAGGGTTTTGCTAAGTATGTGCTTTGTTCCTATTTCTTTGCATAATGAGAAGGAGGTGAACCGTATCCGGAAAAGTCTCTTCTGTCTAAAAATGATTTTTTAAAAATTCTGGTTGGCAACCCTTGAATTCACTGTAGTTGATAGAAAACATCTTCACTGGTGTTGGTAAAGCGGGCTCTTTTTCTGCTACAGCCTGGGCCTTTTCTTGTGCTCGCTAGAAATGTGACACTCATTCTAATGACGTGACTAAGTGAACTAATCTCTTTAATCAACTAGTTGGATGAAATCCTGCCTACTTAGGACCTTTGGGAGAATAGTATGTGCTGCAGCCCGTTTGTGAACATGCAAAAAGATGCGGTTTATAATGCTTTTCTTCATTAAAATCCATGCCAGTGAATGCAGATGGTGTTACCCAACTTCTTCCTCCTGTCATACGCAGCTGAACAGGGTGTGTTTTTAGTAACAGGGGTAGCATTTTAACCAGCACTGTGGGAATTCAGACTGTAGATCAGTTTCCCTTCCAGACTTAATGACAGTTAAATGCACTTTCCTGAAGTCTTAGCAGTGTCTTATCACAGCTGCACGGTGTTGTGGGGTTTTTTTTGTACATCCCCTTCTTTTAACTATACTTCCATACCATCTTATCTCCCTTTCTCCACTAATACAGCCTACCTCAGGTATATAAAAAGGGATTTCCAGAACCAGGTTTCATTTGTATCTCTAGGATCTTCTGGCATTCACTGCTGCAAGAGAACTGGCGTGATGAATCTTAGTGAGCTCAAAGGCAGTCTTGCAGCGTAGGTCTATTATAAGAATAATTTAAATATTGCAAGAAGGCCCTGAAATCATTTTCTGTTCTGGAGCAAGCCTACCTCAGGTATATAAAAAGGGATTTCCAGAACCAGGTTTCATTTGTATCTCTAGGATCTTCTGGCATTCACTGCTGCAAGAGAACTGGCGTGATGAATCTTAGTGAGCTCAAAGGCAGTCTTGCAGCGTAGGTCTATTATAAGAATAATTTAAATATTGCAAGAAGGCCCTGAAATCATTTTCTGTTCTGGAGCACCCAGCACCAGCGATGAAAACCTGAAGGCTTAAGGATTGCATCAGCCTTGGCAGGAATAGTATGTATGGGTAGGTATTAAGAGGATTTATAAAAGGTCATTGGAGACCCGAGGCAGCCCATCAAACTCCAGTGAATGAGGACTGCTGAGAACCCCCCCGTGAAACTAGCGCCTTAGATGGTTTGCTTAATGGCTCTACCTTCTACCCCAAGTTTCCTGAGAGAGTTCAAGATGGGCTGTTGGCAGCAAAGTTATTCCCATGCTTTGGTAATTAATAACTCCTGACTGTATGTAAGTGCTTGGGGGAGGAAAAAAAAAAAAAAAAAAACACCAAAAAAAAAGCCAGCAGTAAGTCATCTGTATCAGGATTTCATAAATGTTTTTTGTGAGGCACCTCCCTGTCAGGAGGGCTGGGCATCGAAACAGCCTTTAAGAAAGGCACTGGCTGGAGACCATCTGTTGCCTGTGCTAAGCCATGTACCAGCTAGAAAACTAGCTTACGTTGCGCTACACGACATATACCATGGTTTGGGAATACTGGTCTGTAATTAAGCTTTAATGTTTTACTGAAACAAAGACTTTCTGGCCACTCGAGAATATTTCAGTTCTGCCACAAATCAGTATTGTAACTTTTAATGAATGGCTGTGCATTTGCAGAATATGTGAAATTGGGGTGGTATCCTACAAAAATATCCTTTTGTAATTCAAAATCCATGAATTACATGAGAAAGATACTGGCATTGTTACTGAATTCAAGTTTTGAAAATAAGTCTAGGAGCCATGTCCAGTTAGCAGCATGGTGGTAAATTTTCTGTTTATGAGGGATGCTTCTTGCATACTAATCTTTTACCATATTTTGAAAAAGTGGCTGAAAATCTCTCTGGAAATAGGAATGAAAAATTAATTTTATGAAAGCAGGGGTTTGCTTTTTTGGGAAATATCATGTGTTTGCAGGGCCCTGTGTAAATACGAAATATGTCAAGTGCTATATTTTTGTCAGTTTTAAAATGTATGGTATTGGTCGTGGCTAGTATGCCTTTTCAATAGGAAAGAAAATTATCTTTGGTATACATTTCTACTGTGACAGGTCCATCTTCTTAGTCATATGGAGTGTCACTTAAAAAAATAATAATTTATCTAAAGAATGAATAATTTCAAACTTTACGGTCATATTTTGCAAGGGAGAAATTGCCAATAGTCCTCCAAGTTAATAGCTGGGGTTAATGTGTATTTTTTAATGAGACAGATTTATTTTCCTCAGAGCCAAAGTTCTTTCTTGCTTAGACTATGAATTCCATAAGGGAATAGTAAGGAGTTAAGAAGGAAACATGATGAAATGTTGGTCTTTGCATCCAAAAGAGGATTTAAGTCATGAACTCCTGAACTTGTGATCCTCAATTACTTATCCTGGATGCGGGAAATCTGTTCTACTTTAATTTTTTTATTAATGTGACTTGGAATGAAATCAAGCATTCTTTTCTCTTAAAACGTGTTCAAAGAAAATAACTCCAGATTAAAATATAGTAGATCTTTTAATTTTTAATCCGCCTTTTTTTTTTACGTAGTCAGTTTCTAACAAAAAAAAAGTTCTTGGAGAGAATTGGATTGGATATTGTTTTACAGGGTACAATGAACCTTGACAGCAGTATGCTGAGAGCTGATGGCCAAGTATATTAGAATGTTACCTAATAAATAATACATTTAAGCCACCTGTTACACCTTGCTTCTCCTTAGAGCACCTTGAAGGCTCAGTACAAAGGTTCACCAGTGGTTGCATTGACCCATCTTCTGCAGTTATAGCAAACCATCCAAACACACCACCATTTTTCTAACAGATTTCCTACAAAAAGTAGGTTTTTCCTTTATTTTATTTCTAATGTATCTTCTCTTTTACCAAAAAACACGAAAAAATCAGGTTCATGTTTTATGTTCCTAGATGTCTTTCTGCTAAGCATTTTTGAACGCCAGGGCTGTTTTCATATACTGTTGCCACGTTTGCCTTTATTGTTTGAAATACAGGAAATTTCTGTGAAGTGGAGAAGTGAAGTGTAGGAAAAGCAGGAGATATGTTCATGCAGCTGCAAATTAGTCCCCACTTTAGAGAACTCACTTTTAGGTCTCAGGGTTCAGTGCTTCTTTAGTAAAATGTGAACTCACATGAGGATGGAAGAAGGCAAATGGAAATGAGTGTTAGAGCAATATACTTCAGTATCACTGAAAGTTAACTCCTGACCTAGCAATGCACCCATTTTTAAAATCTTGTTTTTCAAATGATAAATCAAGCTGTTGTAAAAGCCAAATATATTTTTGGTGTGCTGTAGCTCAAGGTCTGCTTTAAGTTAAGGTTACTTAACTTGTCATTCTGAATGCTTGTGTAATGTTTCATTAAATGTTTTAGAATTCACAAAGCATCACGTGCACTTGCTTTACAGAGCTGTGGAAATCTCTGTAGGAAAATAAGTGAAGGGAGAAGGGGAAATGAAATTGTCACATCCTGGGATCTGACCTGATGTGACTGATTGGTAGTCCCACGCTATCAATTAGGTTGCAGTTAGGATTTGCAAGGCAGACTATTGGATTTATTCTATGGAGTGGGAATCTCAATTTTTTGTGTCTAGGATATCAAAGAACTTGGATTCTTTGTTTCATAATATTAATGCAGTAGATTTGCATGTATTTTAGCAAATATCACTGGTCTGAAAGCTATTTTTGTCAAATGTTGGAAATGTGTTTTAACAATTCCCAAAGATTGCTTTAGAAGAAGTTTACATAGGCTGTCATAACTCACATGTCAGTTAACAACTTAATATCCTTGAAGTCTTTCTTTCTTCAGTTTTGCATGAAGAACTTAACTTTCATGAACAGAAATAAGTAAAATTGTTCTCATCTGAAAAGTCAAATGAACATAAGCATGAGAAACACCTCCCTGAGAGGCAGCACATCTCTACCAGAAGAATGCCAGTATGCTGCTGTGAATACTCAGGGCAGTGATAAGCTCTTCCTAACTCATTTTCACGTTCGTAAATTGAAGTTAATGACAGTTTCTCACTTTTTCTAAAGCAGAAGCAAAGTGTTAGGTCATTCATAACTGTTAATGTTGTGAGCACAGAACCAGTGCTCACTTAAAATACATTAAAACTGTTCTTTATGTTTTCCTGGTTTATCTCTGTAAGGGCATCTGTTTTATTTATTGGGATAACCAGCCGGTGGCCTGCAGGCCTCCTGGTGAATCCTCTCTTGGCTGCCCTTTGAGTAGGAAACTCCTTACAAGCTCTCTAAATCGCTCTGATTCTGGCAGTCTGTTCCTCAGGCATTGTCTTTTGTGGGGGTTCATTGGCATGAGCCAGGGATGACGTAGGATGAGTTGTTCTCTCCACTGTTTGCACAGATTTCACAGGTGAAAAGTGATGAATATACATGGTAATCCTAGTTACGCAGTGAGGAAAGGTGTTACATGACCTTCCTGGATGGAAGACTGGGATACCATGCTACGAACCATTTAAACAATGCTTTGAAGGCTGAATTGTAGTTCTGAGGCTTCTTACAGCACTCACCACCACCATGCATGTGGATTTCACAAGTACCGATAAACTGATGTGCATAACACCTAATTGAGATGAGATTCTAGTAGCATAGGCACCTGGAAACTGAGTCTCACAGCCTCTAAAAAACAATCTATAATTATCAACTGTTCGTTGTTTATCTGGGGTTTGGGGTTTGTTGAGGGGGTGGGGTGGATGTATTTATCTCGTTTAGGGCACCTAAGACTTGTTTCCATGCTTTCTGGTAGCGCTTTGAATTATATGTTACACTTTATGTATTGAGCACATGATACCAGTATATTAATGGCATGGGTGCCAAGTCCAGTATCTGGAAAATTAAAAAAAATGGTGAGATGAATGCTTGGTTTAAACTACTTGCTTAAGTTCACAGTGAAGTCCTGTGAAATTAGAAGAGAGAATGTTTTTTATGTTCTGTTTTGTTTTTAAGAAATGTTCAATTGCTTTAACGACTTTTGCAGTTCATGAACTCATTCACTACAGCTTTGCAAGCAAGGAGTCAACAGTCCTAGAAACAAGTATACCTTGTGATATAACTCTTGTTCGTTCCCAGAGGAAGTCAGTTTTGTGCTTAGCATGAGGAAGGAATCCTGCTGGGAAAACAATGCATTGTCATTTAATTGGAGGTTGCATCATAAAACAGATTCATGAGGGATGATGGTATGGAGGGAATTAAAATTGCACAGGTACCCTTAGTTTAGAAGATTGCTTAGCTTCTGCGTCTTACTAATTCTTGTGTGTGGCTTGCTGCACGTTTTCTTGTTGATGGTGTTCCTATGTTTGTTTTTAAAATAAGCTCATGAGACGTGCTAGATTATCTCACATCAGCTTGACGTGAGCCATCAGAAAGGTTCTGGATCTACTGTGCATCCTATGCACACTTGAACATCTAAATTGATGTTAGAGGTGGCATGTTATCCTCCCTGTAGATCAGCACTTGGGGGTGAGGAGAAGATACTTTGCCTTAGCTGTAGAGGAGTGCCAAGTTGCAGCAGTCTGAGCGTCTGCTAAGGTAGATGGCGATGAGCATAGGCACTTCCACGATTCCTCCATTGTCACATTTTCCTCCGCTCCTTTCCCAGTTTAACCGTGTTTCAGTCTTATTTCTCTCCCATCCTGATCTCAAGTGCAGTCATGTCAGTGTGACTGAAATGCATTGTTTCCACTCCTCTAACACCCTCCACCATTACAGTATTTGGGGATGCCACAAATTAATTCATTCTCACAGGACCTCTCTGAGATAATGTTTAATGCTTATCAAGATACTCCTCAGTCTCAGGTCCATAGTTTGTCAAGTTCATTTCCGCTCATTTTTTCCTTAGTTTCAGTCTCCTTCCAGAACTAGTTTGTCTTTTTCTGTGACCCAGTTCTGAGGTGGCAGACATCACGCCTAGCTAGTCTGTCTTTCACAGTTACCCATTCTAGGTTCCTTCTACCCTCTTCCACTGGTCTGAAATCCCAATAACTTCTCTTTTAGCAGACTCTGCTCCTCTTCTGCATTTTGACAGTGCCACTTCTAACTCCATGATGCTTGATCCTTGCACAGGAGACACTGGGAGCATGTCTCCATTCTAGATTTTCATGGTCCCAAATCAAGGGCAACTGCAGTTTTGGGAATAAAGAATTTCTGAAGCATTGAAGGATCGAAGCATTCCAGCTATGGGGGGCAAGCATGTACCAAGCAGATGCAACATTATTCTCCTTGACTCCACTTTAAAAAGAAAAGGATTGGAAAATTGACTAATTTTGGCAGATTTTCACCTGGGTAGCAGATGGGTCCCATTATCTTAAAGTTTACATTGCCCTGCAGACCTCCAAATCTTGACTCAAAGCATGTGGGTGCTCAGACTTGGTTATGTGGTGTTTGTGATCTTTTTGTTTGTTTTTAAGAAGATGTCATCAGAATGTATTAAACCAGGCAAAATAATATAGTTTCTTCTTCGTTCACAGAAATGACCCGTTTTGGCTAAATTTTCCAAAAAGTTCAGTCTGACATGACTCCCAGCACAGAAAATTTCTGCACAGCAGCTGACATTTGGCAAAGTCAGAAGGAGTTGAAAGCAGGGTTTTGTAATGGAAGTTTTCAGACAATCTCATTAATAGGCAAGCTTGGAAGCACTGTTGCTGGTACATCTAGAGACCTTTTTTCTTTGAGGTGCCCAGGTGTTTTCTGCCCCAAAGGCTGGATTTTACTCTGAACCAGTATGATTCCAGAGAACAAACAATCTCTGCTGACGAAGCAAACTTTCTTCTGTATAAGAAGAAAGGTGTAAGGTGTAAGAAATGGTCACAAGACAGCTACTGCACCTTTGACTCTAAATGTGAAACTAATGTCTGTCCCTCAGAATTCAAGGCTGCAAGTAAATTAATCCAAGTTTGCACTATTGACAAGTTGAAAAAAAGGAGTTTGGAGTTACTATAGATTCAGCATCTATTAATGCACTGGTAGAGAAAGCTGCAGCATGAGTAAGGAATATCCCCTCTCTCCTGGAGTGCACACTGCCATCTTACAGTTGACTATAAAAGGAAGAGTTTGTGGAAATGTTGCCAGCCACTTTCTTGTTGTGGAAGTCTTCAGTTTTGTAAACATACACTTCCTCCTATGAACTAACATTTTTGTAGTCAATTAAAAGATAATTATTTAAACCACTGTTTACTGTCTTCTTTGATTTTGGGCAAGTATACCTCTTCTTTAGTTTATCGCGCTGATATACCTTGTATTTAAGAGTCATGAGATGTACATAGTGTTGATTTATTTATTTTTAATGAAGGCACAAGTACAGTTGTTTAAGTTTTTTAATCATACACAAACACATGAATGGAACGATAAGTACTTTTCTATAAAACTTAGGTAGCTAGTCATTGATGCTAGTCACTGAATTACACAGTTATGTTGCTTATGCAGCGATATGGGATGTTTAATTCATTTGTCCTTTTTTTTTTTTTTAAAGCCTCAGCGTTGGTAAGGTTTTGTTGATAGACTAAGGACTGTAAAAAGTTTCGGAGTTACTTTTAAATGTCTACTATTAGGCAGTCCACTGAAATTTTCAAATTGTTTTTTATAGTTTGGTGATGGATGTGTTTCATGCAGTACTGTTAGGAAGTCTGGATTAAAAATGAGAGACTGTATTTGGGTTGAGATGTCAGCTGTAACTTCTCAGTGATGGTGACAGCCTGCATATCCTCCTTAGTCTAGGAACCGCAGTCTGAGCTGTTTTAAGCCAGGAAAGTCAATGGATAACCAAGTACACAACTTCCTATCTGCAGGGAAATTTGGTCTTGGAAAATTTCAGCTGTTTGTCATTATTTAAATTAATCATCACAATAATAAACTTGAACCTGAGCTTACATCCATCAAAGCAAAAGAAAGATCACGTTTGTTGTTGGAGCAATGCAGATTAGGCTTATGATGACATAGACAGTGGGATCAAGTGCACCCTCAGCAAGTTTGCAGATGACACCAACCTGAGTGGTGTGGTCGACATACCAGAGGGACGGGATGCCATCCAGAGGGACCTGGACAAGCTTGAGAAGTGGGCCCATGTGAACCTCATGAGGTTCAACCAGGCCAAGTGCAAGGTCCTGCACCTGGGTCAGGGCAACCCCCGGTATCACTACAGGCTGGGGGATGAAGGG
>NW_008795863.1:2663159-2697467 GCF_000699145.1 Aptenodytes forsteri | reverse complement strand
GAAAGGCTGAGAGAGTTGGGGTTGTTCAGCCTAGAGAAGAGAAGGCTTCGGGGAGACCTTATTGCAGCCTATCAGTACTTCAAGGGGGCTTATAAAAAAGATGGCAGCAGACTTTTTAGGAGGGCCTGTTGCGACAGGACAAGGGGGAATGGCTTTAAACTAAAGGAGGGTAGATTTAGACTAGATATAAGGAAGAAATTTTTTACGCTGAGGGTGGTGAAGCACTGGCACAGGTTGCCCAGAGAGGTGGTGGATGCCCCATCCCTGGAAACATTCCAGGTCAGGTTGGACGGGGCTCTGAGCAACCTGATCTAGTTGACGATGTCCCTGCCCACGGCAGGGGGGTTGGACTAGATGACCTTTAGAAGTCCCTTCCAACCCGAAGTATTCTATGATTCTATGATGGGCTCTCTTGATTAACTGTTGAAAAGTTCCATTTTGTTGACATATTCCATATACTATTATGAAATTCAGAGTATGCTATGCAAAGACTTTTGATTTGCCATGGTTGGACTTAGGATAAAATAAGGTGTACCTTAAAATGATAAAAATACAGGGATAGAGAAGACCTTTCAGGTAGATGTTTCCCTGATAAAGAGGTATATTTCAGCTCTACCTGACAGAAGTGTGTCCAACTTGTTCTTGAAAATTCTCCAGTGTTAAAGATTTTGTGATCTCCTGAATTAACCTGTTGCAGTGCTTATTTGATTCTTGTAATTAAGCCTTTTCCTGGTATCAAGCTGAACTCTCTCTTGCTACAAATTAAGCTGAATATTTCCTGTTCTCTCTGACTGAGCTGATCAGTATCTTCTTTGCAATAGTTTCCTGCATCTTAAAAAGTATTTCGTATTTCTTTCAGGTTAATCTCTTCTATGTTAAACGCAATTCTTTCAGTCTTTCTTAACAGGTAAGGTTTTTTTATACGTCCTACAGTTTTTGGACACTGTACTCCAGTATTGATTTGAGAAAATCCCATCAGTTCTTGTTAGTAATTCCTGTAAAGTCTATTAAAGGAATCTGGCCTCCACCTAATACTTGAATTTTCTCCTTTCTGTTGAAAATCTATATTCAACAATCGGGGTTAAAACATTGTAGTAACAGGTGGGGTAGTGACCAATGAATAACACAACCACTTCAGTATTACCTGGATCATCCAAATGCTGCGTAAACAGTGGTTTCATCTCTTGACATTGTGGCTCTTAATTTTTGATTTACATGTTAGAGAAATTGTCAGTGGGCTGGTCACAGATAAATGCAGGATAGAAACTGAAAGCTTCTTATCCACCTGAACAGTGTTGATTGGAATGACCTTCTAGTTTGCAGTGAGCTTGAATTACTTCGCATTATCAAGCTTGCACAAAACACTTTATGATGGATTAGGAAATTTCTAGGAGAAAGAAAAAGCGTATCTGTGATATGGATCCTTATCTGTGTTGACATATCCAATGAGTTCTGAAAGGCAGCAGGACTGTTCATTTGTTTACTTTATATTCTTTATATTTATCTGATATTAATTCAGTCTCAGTATTCCTGACTGTGGCAGGGATCACGGGGAACTTCTCTTTCCTTTTTTTAATTACACTTAGTGCGTAATTGGAGTTTAGGCATGTAATTTTGTCTTTTAAGGAAGTATTCGTGATTATGCAGAAGATTTGGTTAGAGACAAAATAAAAATGTCTAATATGCTGCTGCTTGTGGTTTATTGCCTTACTCTAGGTACCCAGCTGGTGTATGCTGCTTGCAAATTCACTAACACATTTCCTGCCATTGCAGGAACCTCAGCCACTGGCGATGCCCTTGACCTTGCCGTTCTTCCTGGAACAATTTAGAGTTATGACTTTTGCTCTTTTCTGACATGCTCACATAGATCAGCATGTCATGTTTATGGCCTGTGGAGCAGAGCAAGCACTACTAGCATACTCTGGACTCTACTGAACCTAGTTGCCTATTGAATGATTGTCTGTGATTGCATGAGCTGATAACTTCATTGATGTCTTGCAGTCCACTGCTCCTTGAGACAGCATCAGATTCTGTCTAACCTTCCATCTTGAATTGTCCCTGCAGGTGGTTTTATCTGGATTTTTGTTTTCTTTTGGGGCTGTGCCTTTTTTTTTTCCCTAGGGGGCACCTTTCTTCACCTACTATGTGTCCATGTCTTGAAAATTTACTTATTCAGAACATTTTTGATATACCACTGCTTCATGCCAATGCAAAGAAAAAAAAAACCAACCAAAAAAACCCCCACCGAATAAGAACCCAAAACTTTCAATGTTGTTTTAATGTTCTAACTGAAATGGAAATAGCTCACAACATTTAAGCACAAGCAAGATGTAAGTTGTCTTCTTTAACTGAGCAGTGACTTCCTTTGTGGATGGACTTGTTTCACAAAACAAGACTCAGGAGCCTATCCATAGCTGCTGCTTGAAACTTCTTAGGAACTCAGAATTTTTCCCTCCTTCTTCGTATTCCTTGAAAACCTTTTTCTCTCCAACTGGTGATGCAGAGCACTGAAATGTCATTCAGAGCACTGAAGTCCAGAGTCTGCTTTAGATACCAACTTAGACCATAAAAACATAGTGCGGTCCTTCTGTAGTAGGGCCAGATCTTGAGATTCTCAGTATCAGAAATGGTCAAGTATGTGTGTTGTAGCTTTAGGCATTTTATGCAGAAGACTATGCATACTTGTCTTCTGACCTTTTGCCTTCAGCCATGTATTAATAGACTTTATTTACATAGCACACTTTTAGAAAGCACGTATTCTAAATTACTGTGGAAGGTCTTACTGAATTTCCAAAAAAACCAGAAGTCATTAAACCTGTAGGTCCACATATATGTAGTGCTCTAATCTTACACACTGTGAAACAATAAATGGGTGTTCTTACTGCAAACGTATCTGTGCTGACCTGGCATAGCACTAATACGTTGCCCAGAAGTATAACCTTATTTAAATTTTTGTGTTTTTTCCCTTTCCTGCAATGTTACCCACTTCCAAAATGAATACTGATTCTAAGTTAAAAAAATAACATTAGTATTTGGATTCCTGAATGTAATATGAACTGTACTTTCTAGTAAGATGTAATGTATGAATTTATACAAGATACTGTAGCAGTACAGTTTTAGACTGAAATTAATTAAAAAGTAAAGTCAAATCCAGAATAGGTTGTTTTTAGTTATACCTTTGAAATTTTTTTCAGTTCAGACTGTGTTTACAGTGTTAATGTCTGTCTTGAAGGGGCTAGCAGACTTTGAAAGACTGTCCTTGCTTGCTGTAATTCATTTGGAAGATCATGTGGGTTTAGAAGACATTTTTTTTGTTTTCTTTTAATTTGGGGAAAAACACTAAACGTGTTTTTTGTCTATTTTTAAAAGAAGCTATAATTATGTCAAAAATACCACAATGAGGAAATACTGAGTATGTATAATAGGTTCTTAATGTATTCAGCATATGGTAAAAAGGGAGCCTGAAAAGATTTATACAAGGACATACTAAATTAGTACAGAAACATGCTAAACTCCTTAAAATGGGTAACACTAAAAGTCCTTTCTAGTTATTTTTCCAAACCACAATGAATAACTTGGTGAAAAATATATTTTGCTTGAACCAAACTCTGAAGTGAAGTAAGTATGCCAGAACTCTAGAGAATGAGTTCCTCGGCAAGCCTAGTAAGTATAGACTTCTTATTTGTCACGTAACTTATCTATTCTTACAATCCTTTAAAATTAAAATCCATAGAGTTAAATAAATCAAAAGTATCAAGGCACGTATGGCAAAATATGCAACTATAATGTTTGGGTTATTACAAAACAGCTGTTTGTCTGCTTTTCTGTCCAAAAAAGTTACTTTTCAATGGAACAAAATTATTCTAAGAGGGAATTAAAATTGGGAGTCAGTTTTAAGTAATTCACAGTTTTCATTTTTAAATATAAGATTATCATAATACCAAATATTTAAAATCTAAGAAATTACTAATCAAAACGAGGAATAAAAAAATCAAACTATGTTAGGGTAAGAAATCTTAGTTCTAGTTTCTAAGATACTTTGCATTTGTGAGGTTAAATGAGTTTAAACTCTTTTAAGATGCATTATTAAGAAGTAGGGCAGTCTCCATAACTATTTTGCTACAGCATCACAATCTAACAGACTTAAGGAGTTCTTTTAGTATCTAAAACAGACTTAATCTTCAAAATGTACTCATGTCAAGTTGTGCAGGTATTTGATATTAAAAAAATGATAGTAAACTGTCTAGAAAAGGAAGAACTTGAATATTAAATACAGTGAACTGAAGACCACCTGTGGCAGATGGTTGAACCAGTACTTCAGCAAGACAAGAAAAAGAATTTAGTAAAACATTGCATGGAAGTCCATCTCAAGAAAAACTACTGTAAATGTATTAAATTAACTAGTTTTACATAGTTTGCATTAAAATAATAATTAAAGGTATTCACAGTGCCCGATTTTAGGCTCTTTAAATATGATATAACTATCTCCACCATAAAACAACAGCTTCTAGGAAGCAGCTGAAGTAGATGCCTCAAAGCAGTAAATGTTTCAGCAATATAAGCTTAATTTTGCCACGTCCCTCTTTCCCCCTCTTCATTGCCCCAGGAGAAACTTCATTCTTTCCCGCCTAGGGAAGGAGCGTGGGGAGAATCACCAGATACACTGGGTGCCAGAACAGTCCTGCCAACTGGTCTGAAGTTAGGACCTTTCCTCGGCCAAACTGTGTATATAATTTAATTTCCTGTTACTGTAATCAATAGGTGTGTGGTCATTTTTCTTATTGTGTGTTCCCTAACCTGTTTTAAGCAGCGCGCTGTGTTACAACATAAGCAAAATCACCTTCAATACTGCTGGCTCCAAAAGAAATTCTTCTCTCAGTAATGCCCTTGCATGAACATTTTGATGTTGTTTTTCTTTTCTCCTCATCTGTGTTTTCCCATCGAAGATCTTTTGAACAGATGGCTTCAGTTTTATGAAATGTGCAGCAATACCTTCCATTAAATTCTGTGAACTAATAATTTTGTGTTTATATTTTGCAAAGTGCTTACTGTGCTACTTTTACCTGTATGAGGCATCAGGTTTCCTTTTTCAAGGAAGTTTTGCTCGGATCTGAGGCTTAAACTATCCAGGATGACTTTTTGCATTACTATCATTAGCACGCACTTTTTGTTTTCTTGGTTTCACTTGCTGTATCTTTATAAATCTCAGTTGTTTGTGTTAGTGCCTAGAAGTTTCAAATAAGGATTGGAACTATGTTGTAACTTGCATTATAGGAGTGCGCATAACAAAAAAACCAGTGGCTGTACCTGGTTTTATACTGCATCTCAAAGAAAGACAAAACCGTATCACGAAGCATGTGGCTGCTGTAGTAGAATCCTTTAAATGTTTCCCCCCTTCCTGTTGGTTTTTTTTATGGCATGTGGTGGGAGAGGTTTATTCATTTTAGGGGGAGGGTTGAATTCTGTATGGGCTTGCCTGCAAAAAAGCAGTGTTAGGATTTTAAGTTTAAACAGTACCTTGATGTTTTCTAAACTTACTTTATTAAAAATGTTTTGGTATAGTATGGAATGGATTTGCGTCTCTTCCTTAGAGGTTTACTAAATGTGGCTTACAATAATGCACTTTATGTAACTCTTCTCTAAAATAAAAATTATGTTTATGAACTAGAAAAGTATCCCATCTTCAAACATGCTGTAACTTTTTCAAATAGCTAAGAATAGATTTTGGCAGCTGCTAATCCTCTGAGGGGATCTAAATCACTTCAGGGATAACGTGAAGCCCTGTTCGCTGTAGGAGACATTGCGTCTGTCCTCTGCGTGTGTTCTAGGGCTGGATGGTCAGGCAGCAATTGCTTTCTCTGCGATTGAAGGCTTTGCTGTGTAATTATGTTAACATGCCTGGTATTGTCGTCTTTCTCTAACTCTTCCTCATGTAGAAATTATGCCTGTGGGCTAAAGGATGGATGAGGAATTTCCAGACCGAATTTGCTTAGCTGCTGCTGTCAGCAGCAAAAACTATGCATTCATGCCTGGCTTTGACGTTTTCAAGCATAAAGCAGCATAAAGTTTCCCTCAAGGATTTCCAAACTTTTGGAAGCCTGTTCAAGCTATTGTACAGTACCTCTAATCAGGCTGTCATAAACTGAAAAATCCCAGGCATTTCTGTGCATGGGTGTAAATCAACTGTGCAGTACAGCTGCAGTAAGACCAGCAGAGGAGGAAAGGCCATGTGCATTTATTTCTGTCCAGGAAATCCCAGACAAAGGTGGTAGCCCAGCATACTCATGGAGACTCCGTCTTCCAAAGTAGCAACCAATCCTCCTCAGGGTCCCATTCATCTCCCTGATCCAGGGTGCCCATTTCAGCACCCTAAGCCCCATGCTTTCCCGCCTCCAAAATTCTCCAAATGTGAACCCCAGCTCATGCTCTATCCCACATGCCGATCTAACCTTGTGCTCTCTCCCTTCCAACTGCAGGTCCTGCTCTTTCCGAAGCAAAACACAATCCTGCGCGCCTCTTTCCCTTTCCCACTCCTATCTAATGCACACCTGCCCAGCACACGCCCGCTCTGCTCTCCTTCTGCACTGCTCCTAACTATCGATGTGCAAACAGGGCCCCCACCACAATTCCCACACTCACCTGCGACGCAGCCCCATGCCCTATAGCACGTGACGCAGCCCTATGCCCTGTAGCACTGCCTATATCCCATGGCGACTGCCTCCCGCCTGCCAGGTCAGAAATGCGGATCCCAGGCGGGCTGGTTCAGCCTGGTCAGGTGGCTGCGGGCACCCACGGACATCGGGCAGCTTCTCAGAGCAGGAAGTTTTGGTTGGCCAAATAACGATCCTTATCTCGCTGCTCCTGTAAAAGGCCAAGCCCGGGAGGCGTAGCACCGGCTCAGCGCCCATACTGCTGACACAGGTCAGGTCGTGCGACGCAGGGCATCTCCAAAGAGCCCTCTTGGGCACCTGGTTGATGAGATCTTAAAATCACATTATGGTAAATTTGAGTATTTGTCACTAGATGGAAAAGGACCACATTAAGCTAACGTTATTTCACCTGCTAAAGTGTTTAAATTGTGGAGAACTGTGTTTGTTTCTCTTTTTCTTTGTAGAAAGTGGGGAAAAAACAGTGCATTTGCTTTATGCGCTACATTACCTTTTTTTTATTCTTGCAATATTCATTTGCCTGTCTTTTACAACAAACATTTGGCATATATGTATTGCAAGACATGACTGTGTCACCGTGTCTTGCTCACCGTTTAGTTCAGCACGAAGTGATCCATGTACCTTCAAGGAAACTGACTTTTTAAAAAAAAACATTGAAAATTGACATTTGAAATATACCATGAAAGCCAGGTCCCAGATGTTTACCTGGAATGAGATTAATTTTGGTGAGTGGGGAAACCCTCAGCAGGTTGGTTGGTTGAGGCCTGTGTTCAGAGGTTGGCTCATCTGCTCTAACTGTGACAAGACGCAAACTTTCTTTCTTCATCTTTAAAGAAAGCCAAAAACATAAGAGCTCTCAAATGCTTTCTGCCATAGGATAAAACTAAATTAAGCAAATAGTAGAATAATATTTTTACATGGTAAAATTGTTTCTGGTGCGTTCTGCAGTCTGCCACTTTTTCTGAGGAGTGGCGAGTAGTATTTTTTGCCGTTCCTTCCACTACTGCCTGATATTTTCTTTCCCCATCCCCCAAATAACATTCATGCCTCTTTAAATTTTCCAGTCTATTAGCTTCAAATGAAGAGAAGACAGTGAATGAATTTTCTGAAGATAATCTTAGGATGGAGATGGAAATCTTTTGAAAAATACTCTGTCCTCAGAGTGAAAAATCCATGAGAAAAGTTTTATGTGAAGGCTGTAATATCAGAGACATTTTTAATACCAATTTGTAAATGAGAAATACATTTTTTCACTAAAGAAAATTATTCTCAAAAGTGTTCTAAAGCTCCAAAGGCCTTGGATCAAGTATTCGCTCATTGAAGTCTGAAAACAGCCCTAAAATAGAGTTCAAACTCCATATTTAAATTTAAAAGTGCTAAATTTGGTAACTTCTTTTTATAGAAGATACGAACCTCCACACTACCTACAGCTTAAGTTAAACCTTGCCCTTTTTATTGCAGTGAGAGTTGCCCTTACCTAACCGTGGTCTAGCCATGTTAATATATTAAGCCAAATCTAAAAATATTGAAAAGAGAAGTTAGTTTGGCATGCCTTATGCTTTACGTGGCTTGTTATATTTATTAACTATATATATAGTTTCTAAATTAGTAGAAAAATGTGGAAAGGAAAGCTTAAGCAGACCTAAATTCCTTGGAGATAGGATTCCAAGGAGAAAAAGATACTCTTCAAATCTCTGTCCATAAAAATAAATATTCATTAAACATGCAGAAGTGAGACATAGTTTACCCGTATGTCTGCTCTCCCGAGTTCCGTGAGACTCTTTGAGCCTGGATTTTCCATGTTGGCACATAAGCTAGCAAAACTGATGTTCTTGTATGTTTAGGCTTGGTTTCTCCTTGCCTGGGAAGTGGAGGAGTTATTATTAGCTATTACTACTAAAATGAAATGTGATTTCAGGCTATTTCAAATGTATGACTGTCTTCCTGCTGCATTGCATAAGGGACCGAAACATAGGCTGGCCTCAGAACCTGCTACTGTGGAGGTTGCCAGATGTTTGTCGTTTGCCAAATTTTAAACAATTACAAAATTTCTACCATATCTTCAGAGCACAGCTTCCTTCCCTGCCCCCTCGGCCAGCTTTCCCTCCCTCCCTCCTCCCCTTCCCTTGGCTTTGCTTGTAGCTATGCATGCTCGCTGTTCCTGCAGATCAGGCACCAGTTTCTGCTGACTACGTACATTTATTTATGTTAAGGCATTTTGCAATATTAGGTCTACAAATGGAAGCCAGTGAAGGGTGTTTTTCTTAAAGAACTTAACTAAAGCTTTTGTGAGAGAGGGAGAAATAATTTGGACCTTGAATATGAGTGAAATTGACATGTAACAATTTAATACAAAGTTCATAGTTCTTGGTAATGAGTTGACATACAACATTTCAGTGTAATTTAAGTGTTCTTATGAGACATGAGTCAAGTTAGCTGTGCTTTTTTCAGAAATTTGTAAAACAATTTCAGATCACTCTGGTTCTGGTGATACACAACGGAAAAGAAGTGGAAATCAAAAGAAATAAGTCACACTGTTTGTAAGGTACATAACAAATGACTTGAGTTTTTATATGCATTTCAATTTTTTCATGATTTAAGAATGAAAAAGAAAGCCAAAAACATAAGAGCTCTCAAATGCTTTCTGCCATAGGATAAAACTAAATTAAGCAAATAGTAGAATAATATTTTTACATGGTAAAATTGTTTCTGGTGCGTTCTGCAGTCTGCCACTTTTTCTGAGGAGTGGC
The DNA here is from genome assembly GCF_000699145.1 of Aptenodytes forsteri. Lineage (NCBI taxonomy): Eukaryota > Metazoa > Chordata > Aves > Sphenisciformes > Spheniscidae > Aptenodytes > Aptenodytes forsteri. The sequence continues at coordinate 2,688,049 of NW_008795863.1, read as the reverse complement.
GAGTAGTATTTTTTGCCGTTCCTTCCACTACTGCCTGATATTTTCTTTCCCCATCCCCCAAATAACATTCATGCCTCTTTAAATTTTCCAGTCTATTAGCTTCAAATGAAGAGAAGACAGTGAATGAATTTTCTGAAGATAATCTTAGGATGGAGATGGAAATCTTTTGAAAAATACTCTGTCCTCAGAGTGAAAAATCCATGAGAAAAGTTTAATGTGAAGGCTGTAATATCAGAGACATTTTTAATACCAATTTGTAAATGAGAAATACATTTTTTCACTAAAGAAAATTATTCTCAAAAGTGTTCTAAAGCTCCAAAGGCCTTGGATCAAGTATTCGCTCATTGAAGTCTGAAAACAGCCCTAAAATAGAGTTCAAACTCCATATTTAAATTTAAAAGTGCTAAATTTGGTAACTTCTTTTTATAGAAGATACGAACCTCCACACTACCTACAGCTTAAGTTAAACCTTGCCCTTTTTATTGCAGTGAGAGTTGCCCTTACCTAACCGTGGTCTAGCCATGTTAATATATTAAGCCAAATCTAAAAATATTGAAAAGAGAAGTTAGTTTGGCATGCCTTATGCTTTACGTGGCTTGTTATATTTATTAACTATATATATAGTTTCTAAATTAGTAGAAAAATGTGGAAAGGAAAGCTTAAGCAGACCTAAATTCCTTGGAGATAGGATTCCAAGGAGAAAAAGATACTCTTCAAATCTCTGTCCATAAAAATAAATATTCATTAAACATGCAGAAGTGAGACATAGTTTACCCGTATGTCTGCTCTCCCGAGTTCCGTGAGACTCTTTGAGCCTGGATTTTCCATGTTGGCACATAAGCTAGCAAAACTGATGTTCTTGTATGTTTAGGCTTGGTTTCTCCTTGCCTGGGAAGTGGAGGAGTTATTATTAGCTATTACTACTAAAATGAAATGTGATTTCAGGCTATTTCAAATGTATGACTGTCTTCCTGCTGCATTGCATAAGGGACCGAAACATAGGCTGGCCTCAGAACCTGCTACTGTGGAGGTTGCCAGATGTTTGTCGTTTGCCAAATTTTAAACAATTACAAAATTTCTACCATATCTTCAGAGCACAGCTTCCTTCCCTGCCCCCTCGGCCAGCTTTCCCTCCCTCCCTCCTCCCCTTCCCTTGGCTTTGCTTGTAGCTATGCATGCTCGCTGTTCCTGCAGATCAGGCACCAGTTTCTGCTGACTACGTACATTTATTTATGTTAAGGCATTTTGCAATATTAGGTCTACAAATGGAAGCCAGTGAAGGGTGTTTTTCTTAAAGAACTTAACTAAAGCTTTTGTGAGAGAGGGAGAAATAATTTGGACCTTGAATATGAGTGAAATTGACGTGTAACAATTTAATACAAAGTTCATAGTTCTTGGTAATGAGTTGACATACAACATTTCAGTGTAATTTAAGTGTTCTTATGAGACATGAGTCAAGTTAGCTGTGCTTTTTCAGAAATTTGTAAAACAATTTCAGATCACTCTGGTTCTGGTGATACACAACGGAAAAGAAGTGGAAATCAAAAGAAATAAGTCACACTGTTTGTAAGGTACATAACAAAGGACTTGAGTTTTTATATGCATTTCAATTTTTTCATGATTTAAGAATGAAATGTTTTAGGGTTAATTAGAGCTAATACCCAGGGAAGAGGTTTCTAGTATGTAGTGTTACAGAGCTAGGAGGTGTTGTATAGCAAATACCCAGGGAAGAGGTTTCTAGTATGTAGTGTTACAGAGCTAGGAGGTGGTTGTATAGCACAAGAATTAATGACTGCTAATTTTGTTAGCAAATTTCCAGTATTTTAGTAACAGGGTGAATGTTTAGATGCTATTTCTAAATTCAAAAACAACCAAACAGGTATTCAACCAGCCTCTTTTTATCTAAGCATCACTGTTTCTCAAATCAGACATCCATCAAATGGCAAACTTACAATGGGATCTAGAGATGAAGATAGACTCCAGTTCCCCAAACCAATGTTCAAATATTTGAAATAAGTTGCTTTGTTACCACAGTCCTCCTCTTGTCTGCCTGTTTGCTCATATTATTTGAGCAGGAACTTGCTTTGTAGCCTTTTCCTTGCTGCTGTCCTTGTATTGTACGGATACACTTCCACACAACTTCTGTGAAGATGAAGCAGGACTCGGAGAAAACAGTCTTTAACTTTGCCCTGAATCATGCTGAAAGCAGCTGGCTTGCTCACTGAAAGGAGTTAGATGACCTATGGAAAAGTTGATACACCAATCTTCAGTTACAGTCTTAGATTTTCCTGTCTACACAAAGGACCAAAATAAGATTGTTCTGGCATCTTTTTTGTTTTTATAATCCTTATGTGTCACTGCTTTGTTTAGCAGAGTCCGTAGTTATTATTTGAGTGTAGTTCTTGTAATTTAGTAATCATCTATGATGACCAAAGACTGTTTTGTCTTGGGACAACAAATTAAACATTTCCTGAGAAAAATGGAAGAGTATGCACAAATTGCAGGTTACTGTACTGTATCAAACTTCCTAGGTGCGCAGTTGTTTATCAGTTATATTGTTCTGGTTTTGTCAGCCATGAATTGTAGAGATTTTCAGAAGCTTAGCTTTTGTTAAAGCACCTTGTGGGAAGTATTGGTGGCTCATTCCACTTTGCACTGTCTGGTTTAGACTATTTTCTTCCTATTCTGGCACCTTTGACTGTCAAATAAATTGGATGATTTCAGTACATTGCCCTCCCATTAAACCTTTGTATTTCTCCTAAGGTATTGTGTACTCTCAGCTAAGATTGTTTTTTTTTTATTGTGAGTTCTTGATTTAGAGGTTATATGTTTCTTCTTTGGAAGATAATTCTATGTCTTCTAGCATCTATTTTGAAACAAGCTTTGAGGTACATACGAGGAATACACCAGTGCATTTTAGCTATATGGTTTCATAGTAAAGATCTCCCAAAAGTTAGCTCTGAAACAAAAGTAGGCATTATCAACACTACCTGAAAAATAACGACCTGACAACTTGCACTGTTACCAAAATCCTGAGATTTCAATGTAGGAAATCCTTTGGCTTTTAAGAGTTAGGCTTGCTTGCAGCTGGTACTGTGTCAGTGTCTTCTCTGTGACCAAGTACTGTACCTCAAGATCTCCTGAGAAACTGTTTCCTAGAGCCTGTCTTGACTGTGTGCTTGGCAACAGAAAATCCTCTTCTTAAAGACCCTCGGAAATATTCTTGATATAGTGAAATGGCAGTGGAAGCTAACCCTCGGTATGGCAAATCTTCTTTGATCTTACCAACTGTTTCGCTGCAACTATCAATTGCCATGCAGTTGATCTTTTACTTCAAGAACATCGGTGTATTCACTGAGAGCAGTGCTTCCTTAGGCAGAGAAACTCTAAAAATAAACAAACAAACAAAAAGAAAAACTACTTTCAGTTTTCCTCTCAAATGTTGACTTTTGGCAGTTATGATACAAAAGCAGAAAACCAGAACACGTGAAGGCAAGGTATTTTGGGATCTTTAATAGGTGTATTTTTCTGAAGCTGTATTAAAATGCTGTACTAATTACACACATTATTTGGGTTTTTATGAGTGTTTATATGTTTTGCCTTTCTCTTGGAAGCTAACCAAAGAGCTTGAGGATTTAAGGATTTATAAAAAGTCCTTTCTAATCCATTTTTAATAATTACATTTGCTAGAGTGTAACTATTTTTTGAAAAATTAAAATGTACACCTCATTAAAATAATCAACTGTGATCACTTGAGCAAACATTCAAAGAAATGTTAGACTGAATAAATTAGTAATATTTAAGTATTATTCTACTTCGAGGGTTTTTCACACTTTTTGTGTTGTGGAATTAGTAAGTGTGTGGTCCCTTAGTGACTACCTAAACAATACTTTTTTGTCTATTGCTTTTAATGTAAATTTTTCATTCTTTAACATTTGTAATGCACATTTGGAGCCTTGCCACTGCAGGTTCAGACTTTTGTGTTCGATCCCTCCACTTCTGAAGTGAGTCTACGCTAGCCACAGCACAGATGCCCGCGGGACTCAGTTTTAGCTCATAGACCACTGAGTTATTTGGTGATTGTGGCTTTAGAAGTGCAGTGCTGTGTGTATATGGCAGAGTACCAATAGCTGTACACAGATGAGAATTTCTTCATTTAACAGTTCCTCTAATTTCCGTGTATATAAAGGTTAAAATAACATGCACATTAGGATTATTATTAATCCAGAGACTGTAAACGTGGTCTCTTAGTAACCTGCCGGTAGTAGGGAAGAAGCTCGGAGTAGAGCCACTTCAAAAATACACTGGTTGCCCGAGTTGAACTCCTGTTGACATTTAAATAGGGTGTCATGTTCCACAACAGATGAGAAACAATGCTTGGCAAGAAGACCATTTCAAGAAGTGTACAGGAAAATGGGTCTACTTTCTCTTTTCCCAGTGGTGGAAGAGCTATTTTGGTGCTGGAAACTGTTCCTGTGTGAAGCGTATGTGAAAGAAATAACAAAAGTACGTGGAACCTGGAGAAGGGAAAAAAATTATTTCACAGAGGGTAGCGCAGAACAACCTTAGGACCATACTTTTACCTGGGGAAACTGGAAGCTGACCGTATGGCAAGAAGCAGCTTTGGAGAAGACTAGTAGCTAAAATCTTAAAAAGACTGGACTTTGGGAAAGAGCTTACTTGGAGGAAGTAGGAACATTAAAAGTACTAGCTGGACTAACTGTTGCTTCTGCAGGAGTGCAGGTGGTATCCCACAGTCGAGTCATTGGCAATAGTAGAAGTAGCAGGGGTTAATTGTTAACTGGTTTGCCATTTGCCTGATTTTAGCACACTGCTGCCAGAGCAATGAAGTAGATTATGAATAATATAACAAAGCAAATATTTGTATTATCTTTACTGCTAGCCCAGCTATATATATAGCTATTCTATTACCTGCATGGGGGACACAACACTTTAAAACTATATAATTAGCCTATCACTTTAAGTAATAGCTTGAGATGCAAGCTGCTGCTTTACTTAGATTACCTTAGATACTCGGTCAAGAGACTGGTAATTTAAAACTTAATTTTCAAAACATACTATTTTCTCCGTGTTTTCTAATTAGATGAGTAGTAAGAGTAAAATCTTGGGCATGTTGTGGTCAGTAGAAGCTTTTCTTTGGCTTGAGGTACAGATCATAATTATCTAAGCATAAGATAAATCTAAGCAAGCTAAGGGAAAGGTTGACAGGAGAGTCCATTTTCTAACTTTTCTTGACAGGAATACTTAATCTCCTTGCTCTTCCAAACTCTTTCTGTGATGTAATAGAGCAGAATCATTAGAGTCAGAAAAAGCTTCCTGAGAGTGAAAGATAAGAGTAAGAATTCAGTCTTCAATGATTTAAGAATTTTTTTCACCGGTAAAATGTATCAGGTAGTAGCTCATTCCTTTATATTTTAAACTTACACGTTTTCACGCCAAGGAGGGCATGAAACTAACATTCAGAGGGTTAGTCCATACCGTGGTAGGGCATCTGTTGTAACAACAGCAGTGTGTACTGGGTAAGGACGATTTTTTTTCAATGGATCAGTTTGAACTTGTCACAGAAATAGAAGTATTCTAGCTGCCCGAGTTCTGCTTAATAATCATACTGGGCTATTTTTAACAAGATTTAATAAACTTTGCCAGGAGCAGGTAGAGGAGAAATGGTTGGGGCACCCAAGAGCAGGGCTGTAGGTGAGGCAATACATGCACTCTCAAAATGGCCAGGTTGTGAGAACATGCCTTCTAGTTGGCCTGTGGTAAGAGGGGCCTTTTTCATACCGATGCTTTTAAAAGCTGCCTGATTTGAGATTATTTCCACTATCAATGAGTATTTTTTTTATACAACTCTAGCTTTGGGCCACATTTTCTGCACGTCCTCTATACATATTAAGTGTTACTTAAAGTGTTGACGAGCATATTGATTTAATTGTCAATTTTTATCCTTCATTTTCTTAAGCAGTTTCTAACCTCTAAAGAAAAACTCCTTTTGAAAATGTATTTTTCATATTTTCTCAGCCCTGAATAAGGGGTAATGTTAGGATAAAAAGGGGAAGATTATGCAAACAAGTTCAGCAACTTGAAATCCCCGTGTTGTGAGGGTTTGCTTGGTTTGTTTTGAAAGCCAGTCCAATCAAATTAAAAGCAGACAAAACTAAATTTGGTTCAAAGTTGGCTCACCTCAGATTTCAGCAGGAGCTGTGAAAGCCAAGTTTAAATTGGGACAGGAAGGGAGGGAATGTGGTCAATAGCCTTAAAGTTGAGCATTTTAAATAGGAAATGTGTTTATGCCTCCAGTAGCACTTGCTGTTCTGATTTGTTTAGAAAAGCTAAAACAATTCAGAACAGTGGAGTTGCTTGAGGCTTTTCTGGCTTGGATTGAGCTAAACTTTGTCAGAAATTTAAGCTCATCTCCAAGCTTTGATTCATCCAGTTAAGTGGTGTAAGTGATTCTGATCTGACTTAAAGCACCATCTTGCCATTACTTTCTTCACATTTTCCTTGTTTTCCAATATTGAGCAAAGCATTAATATTTCCTAGTCTTAAGAATATATCACATAACTTATTCCATATGCTTTTCTAAGAGAAGTTCTGATTTTATCATAAGTATTAAAATACTGTTTCAAGGCAAAATTAATGAGTATAATATGGGATCACAAAAAGTAAGAGTCACGAGAGGTATTTTGGAGGGAAATATATTGATGTTGCTCGCTTCTCAAACATGGCAGCGCTAGTTTGGCTTATTTTTGATGGGAGAAATAGAAGAGTAAGTGCTTACTGAGAGAGATTGAAACTAAGGAGAATGTCTCTAGCAATTGCTAGGTTATTTTTGTCTGGCATGAACACCCTCTCCCTCCCAAAATCTGCATGGATTTTTCTATAGGCAGGGTCTTCGCATTATTTATTATATTTCTTTTCACTCTTTAGCTTAACCTGCTTCTCCTTCCCTCATTCTTATCTCTCTTCTCTCTCCCCACCCCCACCCTCCAAAATGCCAAGGTTTTGAACAGGGCAGTTCTCACCGCAGCCTGCTGAAGCATTGAATCACTAGTGACTTAAAGCATGATCTTTGCTGATTCACTAATGCTCCTAGCTGGATAGTTCAATGATTTATGTAATACATTGTATTTATATATGTACAATTTATATAATTTGTGCAATACATTGTATTTATGTAATTCATGCAAATAGTGGGGACAGGAATTCCCTTCAAATTACTGCATTAGAAATTCAGAGGCTGCTGATGTGGAAGAAAATAACCACATCCTTTTCTCACATAGCAAAATTCTAAATCTGTGACAAACAAATTTGACAGAAAGAATACATGCATATACAATTGGAATTGATGTGGTCCTTAATTTAGTTCATACCAAGTTGTCATTCATACATTTACTACATGTGATGCGCACAATCCAAACTGTGGGACATTACTAAGATCTAAAATCAGATCTTGCATCTTTGGGGTCACTTTGCAAATTACTGGTTAGAATGTTTTAGATACCTTTAACATAATTGCAGACAAATCTCAGGACTCAGCACCTCTTTCGAATCTGGCAGCTGTAATGAGAAGATGGGCTACGTGTTAGGAGGCATAGCCCAGAATTTGCAGTCCAGATGTGGTGCATTCAGAGGATTTGTGATGATAGTTCATGGTCTTCCAGAGTGGTGAGTCTTATAAAATTCAGTGATAAACATGTGAGACACATACGCGTGCCATCTTTGCTCTGTCCCTAGTAAGTGCTAGCAGCAGCCTGGACATCTTTGTGGGAATACTGCAGCCGCCCTCCAGCTCTACTGAATGGTGCGGGGAACAACTGGAGTAAGTTGGCAGAGCTGGAATTGTAATGTGATGCAGAAGATCATGCATATGTTATGAAAAAGATGTGATTTAATAAATCTCTGTCAGCAGTGAAGGGGAGGTGATCGTGGTTTGTAGGCTTAATGAAACGTTAGGGAAAAGTGTATTGTTAGTGGCATAAGAATGAAGAAACTGTGAATTTTGGCAGGTATTTCATTCTACAGGGAAGAACACAGTACATATTTGTCAGCGTTTAGATTTGTAGTCCATGAGTACTAGCAGGATTCTATCGCCAAGATTTTCTTTAGGTTTGCCCTAGATGATGAAATTCACGTTGGTCAGGGAAGAGGTTAAAACTACATAAAGGGTCAAGGCTTTTCTAAAGTATAGCCAAATCCCTTATACTCCCTCTCCCCACCACAACCACCAGCCCTGCTCCCTTTCCTGGTTTTGCCAGTAATGAAGAGTGTGACACTCACGTTTGGGGAGCAGGGAGATGGTCTTAAAGAAACTTAAAGGAAAGGGTTACTCTGATCCTGCATTCAAGGGAAGGAAATGTGGAGCTGACAAGCATTCCTCCCACTAATTTCCCTCTTCTGTCAAATACCTGTATTATTTTCTTTGTCATCTGGATTCTCTGCATCTGGATCAGGATCTTCTTCTCTCTTCTCCTTTCCTCCCCGCAGCTGCCCTAAATTTTACTGCTGCTGAGCATTGCCCTTTTATTCTCATCATCTTCCACTATAGCTTCAATCCCCTTTTCTTATTAGCTCTTTTCTTCATTCTTCAATTTTCTCAGCCCTGCAAGCATGCGTTCATGTATGCAGTTTGTTTTCTTTTCAAAAGTAGTTTGATTCTTCAGAATTTTGTTATACTCCGCTAACATTTCTTCAAAATAAAAAAAAGTCTACAAATGCTAATTGTAGCATTTTTCTTACTGTTTTTCAAATTTCTGCCAGTCATTTTATGCAAACTGATAGTGATTGAGTACAGCTCAGATTCAGTGCTTAGCCTGCCTCTTCCATCCGCTCTGCTCAAGCGAAAACTGATAAGCTAGAGATTCATTTGGATATATAGTTTTTGCAGATGCACTGTCTCGTGAGTATAAAGCTTGTGCCTGGGCTAACATTTGGACTCTAAATCTTGTTTTCTTTTAGATTTTTGACTGTACAGTGAGTGCCATACTCTAAATATGGGGGAAAGTGTTGAGACAGAGAACATTTTCGCAATCTGAGCCATGGTTTGATCTGTCACCTCCATCCTGCAGGAAAAGAATAGCAACATTTAGAAGAGTTAAATTTGGGAGGGGAAAGAAAAAGTTAGCTGTATCTCAGAATTGTATATGCATTTAGTTACAGATGATCAAGTTATGAACATTAATGCTGCCAGATTCCTCTCCCTCCCCCCGACCCTGGTCCCCAGTGAATGTGCCAAACTTTGGGGCAGTCCAAGAAAGCCCTTATATTTTGTTTTGTTTTCTGAACTATCAGAAGAGTACCCTTTTACATAGAAGGGAGTTACCTGCTTACATACGACAGTAGAAATTTGACTTTGTGGAGATACTGAGGAGTCGGGGGTTTGGCAGCTGTTAAATGCGTAAAGACATTCTTTGTTCTAAACTAGGACAATCTCCAAAGTTTCTCTTTGTGTAATAGGGTTAGTGATTATTTTGTTCTTTCTGGTCAAGCAATCCACCTAAAAAACTTACAGTTCATTAAAAGCTGTCATAAACACAGACAGACCCCAGAATGGCTTGCTTGGGTGAGCTAGTCTGCTCCTCTGGAAGAGGTAAGCACTCATCATTGCAGCACGGTTTCTGCAAAGGGAAATAGTGTCTCGCTCTTCTTCTAGAATTCTTTGAATGTGTTTGGAGGGTAGTGGAGCAAAGATAATCAGCAGGCAATTTCTTCTTGTTTAAAAGGCCTGTCGCAAGTTTTATCAGGGGAGTCAACTAAGGAACTGAAACAGTCACGGAGAGAGTGGCAGAGTATTCTCGTGATATTAATGTTTTGCCTGTTTCTCTGTTTTAACAATGGGTTTACAAGAAGGTTTTATGTCTTTATATATCTGTCAGTAGGCAAAGGAGATATTTTGGCTACTCAAATCAAGAAAAGGCTGAGGAAATTGGAAAGGGACCAAGCTGGGGGAATGAGCTGGAAGATTTCTGCATCTATGTCATCAGAGAGCCTATAATTTTGGCACAGTTACAGAAAACAGGGATTTCTTTTTTGCTTTTGAGACATATAGTGGTATACTTGCCTTTTTTTTTTAAAAAGTACCAATTTTTTTTTTTTTCCTTAATTTCCAAGAGCGGTTCAAATACCTATAATCGCATTTTAAGCTGTCCTCACAAGAACTCCATTTGTTTTTTACAGTTGTTCATGTGTTTGCTTTGGGCGGATCTCAGACTTATTTGTCTATGCTGATCTTCATTTGAACAATTTTAACTTTGATATGTGTGGCAAATAGCATTTCAGCTACTTTCTCACAATAGTCTTCACACTGCTTCTTCTCCCTGTTCAGCATCTCACTTGTTGCACTTCTTCCCTGATTAATGCAGTTCTGAGGTCTGGCCAGAAGACTGTATTCCTTCAGTCTCTGTTCCCCTTGATGTATTGCATTAAACTTCCCTCCATCTCACTATTATCTCTGTTATCTACCTCTTATCTACCAAAGCTTTTTTGGAATTAAAATTTTGCTTGAAATACTTAAAATACAAATTGTTTTATTAACAGTTGCCTTCATATCTTGAGTAACATGCGAGCTAGAGCTGAAACAAGAATCAGTAAATACATTAGAGATGCCCCTTAAAATGTCAGTAGTTTAAAATTCAATACATATGCTTCCATAGGTTTAGAGAGAAAAATTGGAGCCTTCCTTTGATGTCAGTGCTAGAGATTCTAGAGATGGTATTTGTAGAGACTGTTTTAGGAGAGGAGATCAAAGGAATGTTGAAATTAAATATTAATGAAATCAGAAGGTATCTAGGAAAAATTCTGCCACCTCCAACCTCAGTGGTTGTCAGGTATTCTTCAGAGATTAAGAAAAAATCTGGTTGCTGATGAATGATTTCATTTTTTTTAAATTATGAAAGCTTGATTGATTGTGATGTTGGTTGTCTCCTTATGACCTAATTTACCTTTCCTCTTTTCTAATTCAGATCTTAGGAAATTATGCAATTCTCGCTAAGTACTGCAAATATAGATTAAAAATAAATTTGTAGGTGGGCTAGTTATGTGTTAAATAGAGAGAGAAAAGTGAGATGCACTTCATATCTGTGTATTAATGAGTCCATGTTTATATTAACTTGTCTTTCTCAGGTCTGCATGAGCTTCTTCATAAGCTGCCTTAAGTCAGCTCTGGCCCGTCAGTTCTTTCCCCTTCTGCAATCTCATGCTTTTTAATGCCCTGTTGTCTGGGAGGAAGTCACCCGGAGCAGTGGATCCCAACCTGGTTTATAGCTGAACGTTGCTTGAGAAAATTACCGTGTTTGTTCACTTGAAGCATTTGAGCTTTTTTAATCACAGAAGAACTACTTAGCAGAATGAAAGAGGAGCTGACTAAATTCAAAACAAAAAAATGAACCATATTTATCTTCTTAAAGTGAAGTCTGTACCTACCTCTCATCCCCCCATTTGCCAAATCACTGACATCATTGGAGACTCAGGTGATACTGGAGATAATGGATGAACCCTAAGATGTGCAGCATGTTGGTAGGAACGTTTTGATAACAGATATACTGGGGAGGAAATGGATCTGTGAGCGGTGGATGGGTTGATGCTGGGGTCGGAGGACTTCTGTGGAAATTAGAAGAAACTGGAAATGGAGAAACAGCAGCAGGGGGGTGGTGGGAAGTTCCCTTCTGAGGATATATGTATGTATGTGGCTGCAATGGTGACTCAGTAAGGATAATGGGGACACTTACCTGTTCTGTTGTGCTATAATGAATGTACAGTTAGGTAGTGAACTACTGTTTTCCACAAGTTCAAACATACTGAGTTTTGGTGGGTGGAGTCTGTATTCATAGAAGTCATTGTCTTAAGGTTAAATACCTCGGCTTGTTCACACCAGAACTTCAGCTGCCGTCACTCTTTTACCTAGATGACCATACTAAACTAGGACTAACTACATGTTCAGGATCAAGCACTGCAAAGTCTTGTAGTTTCTGAAGTAGACTGTTGCGTTCTTCCTCACAGTGTGAACTCCTGCCTGCACTGTGAAAGCCTGCTTGGTTGAAAATAGTTTGAATGTGTAAATATAGCTCCAAAATGATCAGTTAACAATCCTCACACTGTACAGTGTTGCGTTCTTCAACTTTATAGTACATTTGGCATCCACCTTGCGCTAAACCTGGTGGCTAAATCCCCAAAACTAATTGATTGTTTATTATTTCTCCCTTTCATTTGGGCAGAGAGCTTAGGGAGCAACTGTTGTGGAAACCAGTCTTTTTTTGCATTTGAGAACCCACAATGGACAGCACTAATTGCTTATTGGTACCTTAGAGCCATGATTCGCTGCTTTCCAGTTCTTTGCATGGTATTTAGCTTTACTATTATAACTGAAGAAGTTGCTTTTTATAGAATCATAGAATCATTAAGGTTGGAAAAGACCTCTAAGATCATCGAGTCCAACCGTCGACCCAACACCACCATGTCCACTAAACCATGTCCCTAAGCGCCTCATCTACACGTCTTTTAAATACTTCCAGGGATGGGGACTCCACCACTTCCCTGGGCAGCCTGGTCCAATGTTTAACCACTCTTTCAGTAAAGACATTTTTCCTCACGTCCAATCTAAACCTCCCCTGGCGCAACTTGAGGCCATTTCCTCTCGTCCTATCACTAGTTACTTGGGAGAAGAGACCGACACCCACCTCGCTACAACCTCCTTTCAGGTAGTTGTAGAGAGCGATGAGGTCTCCCCTCAGCCTCCTTTTCTCCAGGCTAAACAACCCCAGTTCCCTCAGCCGCTCCTCAGAAGACTTGTTCTCCAGACCCCTCACCAGCCTTGTTGCCCTTCTCTGGACACGCTCTAACACCTCGACGTCCTTCTTGTAGTGAGGGGCCCAAAACTGAACACAGTATTCGAGGTGCGGCCTCACCAGTGCCGAGTACAGGGGCACGATCACTTCCCTACTCCTGCTGGCCACACTAGTTCTGATACAGGCCAGGATGCCATTGGCCTTCTTGGCTGCCTGGGCACACTGCCGGCTCATGTTCAGCCGGCTGTCAACCAGCACCCCCAGGTCCTTTTCCGACAGGCTAATTAATTAATTATTAATTATTTATTTAATTATTTGCATTAATATGTAATTAATTAATTAATTTCCCCTTTTTAAATGGGGAAATTAAACAAGGAAACAAAAATGCTGCATGCAACTGGAAATCCCAATTTTTTTATCGTGATCTACAGCTTGAAGCCCCTTTCACGTGTTCTGCAGAAACCACACTGCTGTGAATGGTGATGCCCATCTTCCAGCTGGAGCAGGCCACATGTCCTGAAGTGCCTGTGGAAGAGTCTCATGCATTATAATCCCTTTCCATCAAACGACCAGGCTCATGTCTTCTGTGGTCAAAAGATGCAGACTCCTGCATCTCATGCTGGTTATGCTTTTGGTCCTGTGAAGGAAATATACGTAACAACTTGCTGTCCTGTAACCAAAGCGTGCCAAACATATGGCTGGGGAACATCTGGTTTTGGACCAGATGCATGTGGCAGTGGAGTTGCCATGGAGGAGGAAGGGAGAGGACTGCACAGAGGGGGCGACTGGAACGCTGGTTCCCTGGTCCACTCCTTGCTCCCACGTATGGGAAGAAAGGGGAGGGTTTCAAGGCTGATGCCTTCTGATGTCTTGAACCTGGCTTTTAGAGGAGACACCCCTTTGCTGTGCTTTGCCTATGATTCAGCAACCATGCCCGTATTAATGAGTATGGCTTCCCTGAAGCCTTTATTTTTAAGACAGCTTTAGAGGTGCCTGATGTTATCCTAGTCTGAAGGCCCCTGTTAATTTTTATCAGAAGTAGTGCTTTGAAAGATTGATTGATACATTCTGTTTTATGGACCTGTATCATAATTGTTGATGCCATTTTGGCAGCAGCTTACCGTGCACTTATTTGGGAGTTTTTGTTACCTTCTTGCTGCTGTTCTGGGGCTTGAAACTGTAAAGAATGACACAGCTAGTGATCTGCAATAAAATTCAGGTCGGTCTTTCCTTCTTTGGAGAAATGAATTATAAATGTCCTTGTTGCCAAGCACTTGATAACTATATAAGTGGGAGAACCTCTCAGTGATATACCTTAATAGCAGAATTAATGATGTTTGAACTTAAGTCTGTTTGTTGAGACTTCATTAGCTTTTCAGCTGAGAAAGCAAGTGGGGGAAAATGCACTCCAAACAGGAGTTGTGTACTGGGGCACACTGGGAGACAAGCAGCCAGCTAAGTCCCCTGTAGCACTTTTTTCTCACTATTAAACTGCTATTGTTTCTGTCATGAGTTACATATATCATGGGTTCCTTTCACCTTTTAGTTTATGTCTGGGCTGGATATTTTTGTTGTTTTAAAGTCTACATGTGTGTGCTTATGTGCCTGAAAGTGTTTGTGTGTGTGTGCGTGTATATATATGTACTCCGCTTTTTTTTCAGGTTTCTGTAATGTGTTGTCATGACTGAAGATCAAACACATGAGCTATTTTTACACAGCGATGAGTCCTTAGACAATCCTGTTTAGGGTTTGTTTTTGTTTTGATTTTGATTCCAAACTGTCTTCTTCCTAAACACTGAAATGTGACTGACTTGGAAGCGTGCTAACCATTTCACTCTGTTGATGAAGGGTGGTCCCTATATTAAACTTCTTAATCTCCTGCAACAAACTTTTTCAGTTTTTTAGAACAAGAGGATCTTATTATAATCATAAGGATGGAATCCAGTACTGTGTATTGCAGTACTGGATTTTATTTGCAGAAGAGGCCCCTTTTAATGAGAGTAAATTCCTAGTGCTAAGAGCCAAAAATCATGTTTTACTGTTTATTTTTTACTATTTGGCATGTCCTCAGACAATTTGTTTGTTGTGCTGGATCATCACGGGGTCCGTTAGATCATCTAATTGAAAAAAAAGGGAGTTTGTTGTCCTGGAACGTCTCCAGAAGTTGTTTGTTCCACAGCCAAGTCCCTCCTATGCTCTAACTCTGAGGTCATCTCCATAAGTCACGTTTATTGTGTTTAATTTATTTCCCTGTTACACACTTGAGATCTAAAAATTTTTAATTAAATATATGACATAAAGTGTATTTTAAAAGTAACAATGTAAATGTATGTCTAAGGTTAGTCACCTGGCCTTCAGCCTTAGGTTGAAGGTTACTCATTCTGTACTCCAACAGAAATGCACTGATTATTATTGCTTATGATAATTGTATCTACTTCTAAGATATAGATAAGGTACTGAACGATAGGGAAAGTTTTTTAAATGGATATATATTTCTGTTTGTGAAAAAGAAAATCTGCATGCTTTGCTTTTCATGTTTTCACATCTGATTTTTCAGGAACTGCAGTTGTTGAGGAGATATCTGACAACATGCTCTGTCTGATAACATCAGGCTTGCACATTATACTTTTGTTTCTGTTCAGAATGTCCCAAGTTCTTTCTACAGCAGCTTTAATCAAGTTTTTCTTGAAAAGTATATTTGGGGGTAGGGTGTGTCTGTTTTTCTTTTATTCAAGATCATTCAAAACCTAATCTGCCTCTTCAAAGGTGCACTGAGAAATGGAGTTGCTCTTTAGGATTTTGTATACTGATCTATGAACATAATTTTTTCAGGAAACAGAAGTCTTACTTACTGCCTCTTTTGACTGAGAGAGGTCATTATGCCCCATAAATCAGGAAGGAGAGTTTCAAAGGGCTAGTTCCTATCTTTAGGTAATTACCTATTCAGTGCAATCTTCTGAAACATGTATCATCTGTGTCAAAAAGGAAACCAGACTGCTGCTGACAGCTCTTATCTCATGAACTTGAAAATTGGGAGGGAGGGGGTTTTAAAGTTTATATTGTTCTTTTATGATGGTTATGAGTTCTTATACAACTGTGTGAAATCATCTATATGATTTCCTGCAAAACTGATGCTGCTGGCATTGATTGTCACAGTGGATGGCAGGTATTGAAGAGTCCCCAAGTAAGAAAGTAAAAAGTGTGGAAGAAAAAGCAGAGATTTTTCAAAAAAAAAAGAGAAATTTATCAAAGTAGTAGTCTATAAGAATTAGAGAATGTAATATTTCATAAAATGATAGGTTAGTCCTGACAATTAGACTTGGAAAGCAAGTAAAGGAAATCAGGGTGCAGAAAGAAAGGGAGGTGGTATTGCTTAATGCGCTTACTTCCTATTCTAAAGATAGCTATCTAGGTAAAAATGTCAGTGGTATTACAAAGCAATTGTAGACCAGGATGTATTCAGTTTGCTCCAGCTGCTTGACCTTGCCTAGTTGTTGACTGAAATGAAACATGCCATGTTGTGATCAGCACTTTCTCTGGGCTGCTGTGGAAAGTTATATGAACGCCCATCGGTGCTCCATAGGTTTTGTAGGCTATTGTACTGAACCTGTTTGCTGCAGGTTTTTCAAGCTCAAAGCAAAACTGTGCTGTGTGCCCAGCTCTGCCATGCCTCTCAGAACATGTCGATACTCACACTGGAGTAATTCATATTTGGGCCGTCCGGCCTGTCAGGAGCTCATGATCAAAACTGGAGTGCAGCTGCTCTTCCAGCAAGCAGCCCAGTGAGGGAACAGCTTCTCCGTGCAGGTCATCTAATCACGCTGGCTGTCGTTCTACAGCGTAACCAGTCTCGCTAAATGTATGCTGACTTTAAGCAGCTTGAATCTAGGTTTTCTGGCATTTTTATGCATAAAACACAGATCCTTCTCTTTGTGCCATCCTCTTTCCCCCAAAAAGGGAGTATCAAAGAGTGAGGTCCATCTTGCACACTGAAACTGCATGACAAAATCCACGGTAATTGCAGGTGGATTCCAATATCTCAAACATATTAAGAGATTCTGTGAACTTAACATCTTAATTTCGTGTTTGATAGGGTTTCCTTGCATGTTATCATAGGTCAGAGTACTCTTTAAAGGTGTATCTGTCTTCTTGCTTGCGGGATTTTTGAGGACATGTATGTCTGCTCTATAAGTGGGTCAGCATGGAGACAACTTTTTTAATACAAATTACAGAAGTTGGGATCAACAGTGAAGAAGAGCTCAAAAAGTAGCTGGGAAAATAAAAGTAACAAAAATGCCAAACAAAACAGGGGTAGAGCTGCATAATGGTAGCTTGGCTCTTGGCATAAGAAAATGTATTTGGTCATGGAGAAAGCAAAATACACATGCCCAAAAATTGAAAGTGGAAAGTATGCCATGCATTGTCAGTTAAGAAACCTGTGCTGGAAAAAGAAATTATTGTACTGAGTGATTATTCAGAGAGAATTAAAATTTTGTTTCCATCAAGACCAATGTGAATTTATAGGGAAGTTGTACAGGAGAGAAATACGTAGGTCAAGTCTCTGGCTTGAGTTGGTGCCAGAGATCAGAAGAGACATTGTGGACTATGAATGAATTGACAAATACTGCCAGTGGAGCATCCAAAACAATTGTGGGGTTCCACAGGATTCTCGTACACATAACAAATTTGGCTTCCCTGGTACTGGATCACTGTGAAAACTAAAGGCCTTGTGGTGTTTGTCAATACATTTTGTTGATCAATTTTAGCATATGACTTCTGGATTTCAAACACAATGCCACCTATAAGAAGTTGCTCAAGAGTGACTAGAATTTAGGTTTTGGTTCTTACCAAGTTCTGTGAAACTCTTGAATATATTTTTAGAAAGAATACTGCAAAAAGCTTTATCTGAAAATGTCCTGCTGTAGATGTGAAGTACCCACAGGCCTATGAATGTCCCATCAATTGACTGCTTTTCCCTGATTCGTTTTGAGCAACTAATCACCATATTTTTTATGGCTCCATCCTTATTTTAAAGTGAAACCTGACTGAAAATGCTCAGCAGTTACTGAGCAAGTACAATGATCATCTACAAATATTTTAATTGGTTTTTTTCCAGCATTTCAGATACTCAGGTGAGTGCCTTTCAGGTACTTTGATAATGTCCATTGTAACTTAATTTCAGCACTCTACAATGATCTTTTTAAAGTTTCAAGCTGATGTTTATCTAAAATTGTTTAGCTTGGGCATATGCATTATCTTGTTCACTTTATAGAAATATGTACAGATTTTTAATATCCTCTGTCTTGCATTTTGATGAAAGATTCAATCATTTAAAGAAAAAATGTCTTAATTATGAACAAGCAAACTTTATAGGCCTTGGATCCCAAGGCAGTTTCTGGTACATTCATCAGACCACAAAAACTCAACCAGTAAAGGTAAATACTCTGTCAGCATTAGAGTGGTGGTGAATCCATGATAAAGTTGATGGATTGGTTATCACTCTTACTTCAAATGAAGTCTCTTGAACATTGCTAGGCTCCCAGAAGAGGTGGTAACCAGTAGCAGGCTGCTGCCATCATCAAAACACTTTTTTGATCTACAGCACATCCCTGAGTTGCCCTCCTAAAAAGCAGTGCTGTCACTTCGGGCTGGATGAATCGTCCTGCTGTACCACCAGTGCCTAGTGCAGTAACAACAGGGTTAATCTCCAAGTTTTCCTTCCAGGTCAGTCCGAAGAACTGTGTTCAGTTTAGCTTTCTGATGAAGTAATTTTTAGAGGCTTGGTTTTCATCTGATCTTTTAATTTCTTAATTTAAAACTCACAAGGTAATTATTTCTGAACTCGCGTACAATATATGCCACCAATGCAGTGGAGAAACATTCATTCATACATGGGACAGGCGCATGGACAGAGGAAAGGTTTATTATTGGTGGGGTTTTCTTTTGGGAGAGAGAGGAGGTGAAGGCATTGATGGAAAGAAAGAATAATCCTAAAAGTATAGCAAACAGATCCATAAGAGGTAAATTCATACCAAAAGACAGAAAATTCTTGTGTGTGTGTTTTCAGTAACAAACCAACAACATACCTGTTACCTTAGATTTTTACTTACGTAATTCTACATGGAGAAGGGGGAAGTCTGCTGCTTGCTTTTCATTTTTATTTTAAGGGAAATTCAGGCTTACCTGAGTGTGTTGAGAGGTAAACACTAATTTTCATATGTATTGGCATCAGTGCACATAAGGCATTTTATTCAAATTGTACTAATTTGTAGTTGTGGTAGAATCTGGGAGGGAGGAATTATGTCAGACTGTAAAAGGTCAAGATGCCAGCTTTTAAAAAAAATAATGTATTGTCATGATCCCTCTAGTGAAGAGATACAGGGTAGTTCATGGCTTAAGCGTTTGTCTTCCAGTGGCTCCCTACACCTTTGTGAAGCATTACTGAAGCTGGGGTTGTTTCATGAGATTTGGGGATGTGAGTTGCTTGCCCATGTAGAATTTCCCATTGCCTGAGGTCATTGGATGGCTTATTGACCAAGTTGAACAGCACTGTGTTGAAAGAACTGTTCCTTTTTCAGTGAAGAAAAGCATTAAAATGTATTAATGTTAACTTCTTTTCTTATGAAAAAAGTGGATTCATTAATACCACAAAAAATAATTGATCATGAGCAGAGGTGCTAAACTGCATGCAAAAGCTCTTCTCATAGTGAAACTTGCTGGTCACCAGCTCTGCGCCTTTACTTTCGAAGTTATTAACACATCACTGAGAATACACTAATTTTGGCTTGCTGCCATGCAATGCAGTTGCTCAGCTGTATTTCCTGCTAGTAACCTTTATTTCCATTTCACAGTGATTTCTGATCACTGATTATTAGATCTCTAGATGAACTCACCTTGAATCCATTTATAGTCTGTGAAGAGAAATAGGGATTTCAAGGGAGGAATTTATTAGATAATAATATAATAATTTTCATAATTCTTAGATTTTAAACATCTGCATTAGAATGAGATACATTGCACCCCACATTTGATTTATTATATTAGCTTGACATCTGGTAAGAAGCTTGGCTGTAGAAATCAGCATTTAGCCAGATGAATTGAATTATAAGATTCGGTCCTCTTCACTGCAGTTGGTTAAAATTGTTATTGGTGATAGAGTTCTGCATAATGCGTACGGTTTTAACCCTTGGTGGACCTAACATAGTGTCTGTACTATGCACAACTATAGCAGATTTTCTGTGTGGCCCGTATCAGAGGTTTCTCTTCTTATCATTGATATTAACCCCCAAAATGTTCAAGTGAGCAGATTCTAAGCATAAGTGTAATATTAAATCTGGTGTCAGGGTTTTCATGTGCCAAATGAAAACTAAAATTAAATAAAAAACCCCACCATAGTACACATTTGGAATAGAACAAGCTGTAAAAAAATTTACATTATTTGTGTATTATATATAGATAATATAGCATGGCTTTGCTTAGCTTGTAAGTAATCCAAATACTTCCAGAGTATTGGTCAGTGTAAAGAATGACTTTTTAAGTTGTCATCATGATTTTGATAACGAACAATTAGAACAGTCACCTTCTAAGATTGTTCTAAATCTTACAACAATTCTAAGATTTAGTTCTTAAAATCTGATAGTATAAATCAAAACCCAAAAAATAAAGTCCCTTACTTAATAGATATTTGAGTATCTGTATTTTTATGTCTGTCAATACTTTGAATTTTTGAAGTGCAACCTATCCAAAAAAGGATTACTGTGCATTCAAGAAATTCATGACAACAACATGCTGTACATGTAATTTCCAACATTATGTAATGTAAATTGTGTACTAACACTAATTCAGATTTCCATAGGCAATTGAAATTACTAACAGTCCACAGGAAGGGAAACACAGAATTTGGCACTACTGGAAGTATTTTGCCACAGCGTCAGTTTTCTGTGTTAAACTTTGGCTGTGTGCTCTGTACGGTTTACAGAAGACAGCCATCAGCTCATGCTATAAATCACATAAAATTTTAGAGACAACATATGGAAAGTAACCAAGTTAAACTTGAAAATTTAGGCACTTCACTGAGTGACATCTTTTTCTCCTTTCTACTTACCTTCTTGCAGGGTGTACAGAGAAATAATCTGGCCATTCAGAGAGCTGTAAATAACAGAGAAGGTAACTTGGGCTGGGGAAGCAGTATGGTAAAGGCATGAAGGGAGCCTGAGGAGATTCACAGATTAGCGGGGAGACTATTGTTTGCTGACACAATAGAAGGAACAGGCTCCAAAAGGTGTGTGGACGCCTGCCATCTTCTGCGTCCTTTCCCTCTACCGGACAGGACTTCCACAGGAGAAATAGCAGCCCACCATGATGAGGTGGAAGCATGAGGAACGGGACCTCTCCATCCCATGGTCCCCTCTCTACCCTCGGGCGGTTGTGTTGCTCTCTGAGCCAGACCAGTCCTGGGTATTGCTGTTGTTTTCTGCAGTCGTGCTCTTACAGAGATGGGCTCTTCTGGCGGCTCGAAACTCTGATTTTTTCCTGTCTCATTTACACACGGCTCGTTGCATCTCAAGACAGAATTATTAAATTAGGTGAAACAGTTGAGATTGTATTGTATTAAATACTTTCCTCTAGTCAAGGGAACACTCTCTTGTACTTCTCTGGAAAGCAACGGTATGCCTTTGTTTTCTGTCAGGCAAAACCAGTGGCCCTGACCCATGGTTCTGGATAAAACATTGCCCCCAATGGCCCTTGCAGTGTGCTTGCTGTGGTAGAAAGCTGCAGCTCTTATGGCCCAGGATGACAAGGCAAGCCACAGCGTGCTACGTGCTTTGCCTGGTCATTACTGGCAACCACAGGGATCCCTGGTCTGATCAATCCCGCTCCTCCTAGTCTCCTTGTCAGATACCAGCTGTCCTTTCTTACCATTTTCATCCCTCTTCTCTGTACCTCTGCCAGCTTGACCATTTCTCTTGAACGAAGGTGACCAGTGTTGATCCATGTTTTCCATGAATTCCTGTGAGTATAATGTTAATATCTTTACGAGGAATATCTTATTTGATATGTATTGGGCCTCCATTGGGGGTGGCATGGGTGTTTCCCTTTTCTTTTGTTTTGTTTTGTTTTCATGATGTGTCACTCTGACAGCTCATGGTCATTCTGAGGTGAAATATATCCAGAAATTAACCTTTCAAAGGAGGACTCTATGATGATGTACACATGCAGAGGAACTGCATTTGAGATGCACAAGCAACTCAGATTTGGGCATTTGCTATCTTTTTCATAATTGGCTTTTGCAGCCTCAATAAATTGATTTTAAAATGAATGACATGGAATAAACTTCTGTCATGTATTATGTGCCTTTTAGAGATGTAATTCTTGAATCTTTCTGAATGTACAGCTGTCCATTCCCGAACACACTACAAATTGTTGTGTGGGCCACAAGCGTTTGAATGGTACAGAGAAGTTTTAACCTAGCTTAATGTAAGTCATTTACATGTTCAGACAGAGCATCCTTGTGTGTATTCTTCCAAGCTCTCTTCTTTGTATACAGTGTTATGCTGGTTTGTATTTCTGGTAAAAGTTTTGCAGGGCTAACCTATTAATAGCTGGTTTTCCCTACATGAGCAGGCAGCATCCTAAGCTGTCTAAAGGTTAAGAACAGATTTGTCAATGAAAATTTATAGTGGTTATTTTTATTTAAATCAAGTGTTCTCCATTAGCGTCCGTGTAAAAACAAACTATGTAAAAGAATACAATAGTCATAATGTATCTAATGATCCTTTAGTGGCAGATTATGATCATATCTTTATTAGTGGTGGTAATTGTGGTGACAGTGTTGCTGACAGGTTAAGCCATTTCTTACGACAATAGCTTTTGTGCTGTTGCATCAGGATCAGAAATGCAGTTCCTGAAGATTTGCATATTATGAAGAATAGGCTGCAAAGACATGGAAGCACAATCTTGTCATTGTGTTTCGTGGTGTGGGTGGCAGATTGCTATAGCTGATTCTGAGCAGGAAGAGCTTGCATATGGGTAGGTTTAAAGGCCTTTAAATGTTTTAGGATTGGTAGGCAAATTGATTGGCTAGGTGAGTGGTGTTGTAAGTTGTTAAATATTCCAAGCAGCTATAAGCTTTTTAAAACCCTCTCGATGCTTTAAAATGTATAGTGCAGTGTCTGAACAGCTGCATTAGCTGAGATTGCTGGACTAGACTACTTTTGCATTTGTACTATTGCTAACCTCAGAAACTGCTGTGATAGTTCTGCATAGCATTGCACCACATCATTTGGACATAAGCTAAGATTTAAAATTTCAAGGAGGTTGCAAGGCACTGAGCTAGAATGGTTCTCCTAAAAAAAAACCAAAACAAACAAAAAAAACCCCATATGTACCTGTAATTATGCAGATTGGTATGGAAACATGAAACCATTGTTGATCTAGCTGAAACTTTAAAACCAGAGAAAATGTTGCCATATTTTAGGACGTTTTCTCACATTATGCATTTTTATTTTAAAACCAAACTTCTTCTTTCCCAAAGTATGTGAGAAAATACAGATTCCTCAGTAACTTATTTATTATTTTTAAGTGACTTGTTCCAAAATGTCTGCAAGTTCTCTGGACTTTTCAACCTTTCCCCCTTCATGCACACACCAATGTTTTTATCACCTTTCATCCCAAGTTAAATGATCCTGTGAGATTTCATCCATACTCTTGATCCTTAGGATAAATTAAACAAATATTTGCTCCAAAGAATCTAACCCATGTTACACAAACAGCCCAGTGCGTGCTGGAAAAAACTCTTGCTTTCTAGTAAAAATAGGATGAGTAAAATCATATGGGTTTGAATTTCATTAACTCATTCTATAAAGGTTCCATCAGAATACCGTTGTAATTTTGAGACTAGCTGGGAATAGAATGAGTTAGTAAGAGAACAGAAGAAAAAGAGAATAGAGTAAGTAGACATATTTCCCAGGAAAAGGTCACACTATGTTTACAATTGTTTTTCCCCTCTTCCACATAGGTATGCAGACAGAATAGTCATCTACATAAGTAATCTATCTGCTTAGTCTTCATATCTACTATTTTATCTGTCCAGAGAAATAAATAAATTCATGTCATGAAAGCATGGAAGTTTAATTGCAACATAAACCTGGTTTTGGAAAGGACCACTTGGGTCAACAAGTCACGTCTCTTCAATTATGAGCAAACGGGATAGCTATTTAATCCAAAAGATCATCTGCTTTGCACATATATACTACAAAAATACCTGTAGAAAACTTAAGATCTATACCACAAAAGGCAAAGCTGAACATGACTTAACAAGTATTTGTTACAAGCAGATGTATAGGTTAAGAAAAGATAGATGGATGAGGAGAAAAACACCGTGTGGTTGGTTATTCAGTAAGTTTTGATGTTTTATTTGGATTTGCTAGTCCAGACTCATGCAGTCAAGCAAAAGCTGTATTTCTGCAATAAATTGGTAAAAATCAGGGTGTGAGAGTATGTGAGGCTACACACATCTTGGAAACATTATTTCCTGAAGCCAATTTTTACTGATTACTCTTGTGTGTAGTAAAATGTTGGGATCCTTAAACCGGGTTAGGAAATGGACTTACTTGCTGTGAACTTACCAGTGCTTCTGGGAATTGGAGTTCAATTAATATGCACTCACTAACTGCAGTTACAGAATTCCTTGATTCATGTTAAGGTAGTTGTATGCAAGGATCGTGTTTATTTGTAAAAATTTTCTGTTGAGGGACACCATTGACCATTACTACAGGCACTCAGAAGAATCAGAGCATAATTTTGAGTTTGCATGCCAGTAACTTCACTTTGTAGAGACTTTTTTTTGAAAAGCAGCCATTTGCTGGTTTTGGCTGGGATAGAGTTAATTTTCTTCATAGTAGCTAGTATGGGGCTACATAACACAGAGATGTTTTTGTTACTGCTCAGCGGTGCTTACACTAAGTCAAGGCCTTTTCTGCTCCTCACACCACCCCACCAGCGAGCAGGCTGGGAGTGCACAAGAAGCTGGGAGGGGACACGGCTGGTACAGCTGACCCCAACTGACCAAAGGGATATTCCACACCATGT
>NW_008795863.1:2656973-2662619 GCF_000699145.1 Aptenodytes forsteri | reverse complement strand
TGACGTCATGCTCAGCATATAAAGCTGGGAGAAGAAGGAGGAAGGGGGGGACGTTCGGAGTGATGGCATTTGTCTTCCCAAGTAACCATTATGTGTGGTGGAGCCCTGCTTTCCTGGAGATGGCTGAACACCTGCCTGCCGATGGGAAGGAGTGAATGAATTCCTTGTTTTGCTTTGCTTGCGTGCGCAGCTTTTGCTTTACCTATTAAACTGTCTTTATCTCAACCCATGAGTTTTCTCACTTTTACCCTTCCGATTCTCTCCCCCATCCCACCAGGGGGGACTGAGCGAGCAGCTGTGTGGTGCTTAGTTCCCGGCTGGGGTTAAACCACAACAGATAGCTAAAACTTAATTTCTCAAGCAGAGGAGTTAAAAAACAGTGAAAAAACTAAAGTGTATCTCTGCAGTTATATCAAGACGGAGGGGTGATAAAAGCACAAGTAAATCACAGATCAGATGTGTTTGTGGTGAATGTAGAGACAACCTAGCTCAGCAGACTGTTGTCTAATGAATAGGGGTGGAGGCAGGCTGTGACTGTGAGTGCCTCGGAGCTAAAGGTGATGTTAAGGCACATCTCACATGTGCTCAGTGTCTCACAAGATTTTTTTCCCCAGTTTTTCATTCCTGTCCAAACAGGGAGATTGTGATAGTTGACCTGAGCACTACTAAATGCAAAATTCTGTATGACATACCAAATCCTTCATAAACTGAAGATAAATTATTTGGCTTTGCTGTTACAGCTGTGCAAGATACTGGTCAGCAGAGAATCCAGGACGTCTCCTGTATTTTTAAAGTAGCGACTCCAGCTATAATTCTAGCTGACTTCTTTATTTGTTGATGAATTCACTTATAAATTAGGGCAATATTAGCATGTTTTACCTGGCTTTATTTAAATTATTTAATCTCGAAGGCTCTCCTAAACAACTGCTTAGAACTAATTTTCTATTGCCTTAAAATGTGAATTTATTACTTTGTTTCAATTTGAGGAGGGGGCGGTGTCCTTGCAGTGCCCACCCAAGTGAAACTCCCCATAAATTGGGATACTGTGATAAAAGCGTCTCCTGTTTTGCTAACAATGTAACATATCCTATAACAGAGGCCCACAAATTCATCAAATGAGAGGTTGTCCTTTCGCTTATTGCAAAAGCATCCGTGTCACTTAGTTTAACAGTGTTACTTGATTGTAATATGTAAGAATATTTAAACCACACGACGTTACTTAGTCTTTTAAACACTATTAGGCCCTTGCTGGATTTATGTTAGTTTCAACCAGCAGCTTCTGCCTCTGGTACCGACAGATGGACGTGTGTGCGGTGCTGCCATGCGAGTCTCTCTTCATAGAAAGGGATTTCTAGTCTGAAAAAACAAGTAATAAACACGTGAATTTTCTTACCAATAAGGATCTAAATGGAAACCCTGAGCTGATGGGGATGGCCAGAGGAGAAATTCCCCTTTCCCTCTGCTTCCTTGCGGGACACGGATGAGGAATAACTGGCTTGGATAAGGAATAACTTGCTTAAATGAAAGAGGATTGTCCTCTTTCTTTAACACGATCGTACTGCAAATCTGCTTTTCACCTGATGCTTTTCCGTGCAGGCTTCCTAGGAGCATCTGGCTTCTTCTTGGAGCTAATCCTCCCCTTCACAAATGCTTTCTTGGGGCAAAAGGCTATCGTTCTCATTTCTGTGGGCTGCTGCCTGCAGCTTTTCTCTGGAAAACTTTTCTTTCTCTTCAGACCTTATTACCTTTATTCCATAGTCTTCCACCACATCACTTCACCTGCTTTCTCCCTTTTGCTGCTTGCCTGTGCCTCGTAGAGATGGGGGGTTGTGGTTTGTGGGAGAGGACCAGGTGAGGGGTAAGTTGCTTTGTCAGGTGAGTTACGTGGTGACAGCTGCCAAGTAAAGGAGTATGGCATGGGAATGGGGACAGCAAACTGGGTCAGGGAGCCAGGAAACTACTCAGAGCATTGCCGTGCCCCTCAGCATTGCCTGACCCTCTCCTGCATCAGTGAGTTTGTCCTTAATCCACAGACGTGAAGTCGCTTCAGGCTCAGGTCCACAGTCACTGTGGAAATGCATACCTCACCTTCCCCGGCATCTCTTCCATCCCACTTCTTAAAACCGAAGAGCTCCTCTTGAAATTCTTTTAATGACTTTTTTGAGGTCATGGGTTTAAACACAAAAGGATAAAGGTTAGATTTTTTAGCATGACATTCACTTCTCTGCAAAGCATGTGCTGTGTATTTTCTAGACCCTTAGACAGTATTTTTAATACAGTCAGAGTTGTAATTTTTTTGGTTCCTGGTTCATGTATCTTATAAAAATCCAAATGTAGCATTCCAGGGAGTGTGTACTTTTGTGTTAATATTTGACATCTGCAGGGAGACAAACTTACCAAGAATTTATTACCAGAGAGAAAGAATTATTTTTCTTGAATACCTATGCAGATACCGATTTATTTTTCTCTTTTCAGACCATGGTTTGGCAATGAGGTGGAGTGAAAAACACGGGTACTAGTGAGTTGCATATCCTGATGTGCAGCAACAGGCTACATGAGAAAGAGAGGTCAGTGAGAAGCAGCAGCTCAGGTCACCACAGTGTTACCCACCTAGTGCAGTGCCCATACTTGAGGACGGTGACAGCAGAGGGTTCAGAGACCCCTGTGAAAGCTGAGGCAGGAAGAGTGGCAAACAGGAAGAATCTGTTTTCCAGTTGCTTAGCTCCCCCCTAAGCTTTTGCTTACATCTGTCTTTACATTTTTTGAGAAACAGAACCGAAGCCACAATAGAGGCTGTGTAAAGGGAAGATGGTTTGCAAAGGGTCTGCAGGGTTTCTGTAGAGAAACTTTCTCCACCTCTACCTAACGTTTGCAAGAAAAAGCTCTGCATCAATCCTGCTCTGGATTAGAGGGGCAAGAAGCAACTGGGTCTCCTGACCTGCATCTGTAGGAGCTTGCCATTAATTCTCGCTGGGTTTTTGTCCCTCTTTAACCCAAACAGAATGGGCAGGAGAAACAAGACTGTGACTTTGTGGCAGAGGTGGCCACCCAGTATGGCTGTTTCTCTGAACTTAGCTTCAGCTGGGTTGTCAATTCTCTTCCATTCAAGAATGCAAACATGGCCTCACGCAAGGAACTTGGGCTCCCCAACGTTCAGCCTGAGGCTCACAAACAATGCAACCTCAGGTGGGAACTCACAAAGGAAAGCAGGAAATAAAGGTGTCTCCAGTTTCCCTCCAGGAGAGCTTATGCTGTATCACCTGGTTTCACAATGGGCCAACACCAAGTTTGAGCATGAAGCAGGAGAAGATGAATCTTATTTTTGCACACACATACCCACTCAGTGTGTATTTATATTTATGTGCATATATAAAATATATTTATATTTTATATGTGCATATATAAATATATGTATGTATATATATGTTGCCCGATCTGATGGGGCAGAAGCAATGTGAAATACCTCATTTTCAGGAGGACCAGGAACTTGAGGAGTATGCCATGTTGGTTGCCTGGGAAGAGAGGGGAAGAGCAGGAAGAATCTCCTTTCCCTTGCCTGGGATTTTGTTTTTATTCACATGTACGATTTGTACTAGAAGCTGGTTTGGTAAAGCAGCATTGCTGAAACCTTTTATAGAGGCAGGTATTTGGATTATGCTCACAGTTTGGGTTTATCCATGTGCAGAGGAGACATAGATTCATGTGATAGCTGTGATTTCTCTCTGGGAAAAAAAAAGAATTGCTGTGTCCAAAGGGGGTGAAAGCTTCCCTTGTGTTTATTATTGCTTCTAGGATTTTGTAGTTTCGAATGTGTCAGGATAAGTGCTGTATTTGGGAAAAGCAAAGGGAGGATTGGGAATATAATTACAGCCAAAAGCTCCTTCTGGGCACAGGTTGCTTGCGCGTGTCATTCTTGAACTGTGTGATCTTTTCTCAGGAGGAAGAGACCCAAAAGGGTCATGGGGTATTTCGAGGGGGAGAGAGGAAATGAGAAACACTTTCCCTCTTTTGGAGAAAGGTAAAAGCAGGATATACCAGAATCCTGTCAAATCCTATTTATTGGCACTGAGCCTTTTCAAAGCTGGGAACAAATCTGCACCAAAAATCCCAACATTAGTACATGCAGGAAGAAAACTGCTGAGGAGAGGAGGGGAAGAAACAGGGCAGATTTAGCTCCTAGGACTGACTGACACTAGCCAGATTTGGGACCTAGGTCCCAAACTGAGGTATTTACATAGGAAATAAATCTGGCTGTGCACATCTTGTGCATCATAAATTACGGCTTCTGACACTGAAGAACTATGAAAATCCAGACCCAGTTAGTGATTTCTAGGTAAGCCTGTTCAGTTTTGAGCCCTCATAGGGCTGCAGCAGAGAGCAAATGTGACTGCTCTTCACGAAAGCCGTTCATCACATATCCCGTGCCTGACAGCCTCCAAAAACAGCAGTCACCCTGAATTGTGCTTCCAAACCTACCTGTAGCTGAGGAGGTTTTTGCCCTCCAGACAGGAAAATGTCAACAGGAAAAAAGCAGTCTGTCCTAAAAAATGCAGTTCAGTAACGCCTAAAAATGCATATTTTGGCCTGGCAGATCCTGTCAACTTTTATCTGTAGTGTGTCTGCCCCCCCCCCAGGTAAGGAGGAAGATAAAACAGCTTCTAGAGTCTCGATCAAGCAGTACCGTAAAAACACATATCTGGCACTTGAACTCAGTAGTTTCTCCTGAAAACTCCACGTACCCAACCATAGGTGGAACAGTACCTGTTTCTCTTCTGGATCCTGCCCTTTTCACCTTGCTATGGTGTGCGCTCAAAAGTAGACAGTACCAGTTCCTCTTCCTCGATCCAGCACTTCCCACCTGAGTGACAGACCAATTGAAAAAAACTAAATCCTTATGTTTGTAAAATCTAATTTCTTTTTGTCATGTGCATCTCAAGACTTTTTCGATAAAAATGATACTTTGTTTGGTTGAAGTTGAAGGCAATCTCATTTTATTCAGGACCAGGATTTCACACACATACGTAGTTAACAAAATACTAATTTTTCACTAATCCATCTTTGGAAGTCTGAAAGAGCCAGATGCTGTACTGCTGCTTTTGCGCTGAGATGCCAGTTTGCAAGGTGAGAGATCTGAAGCAAGAAGGAATACCTATAATGTTGTCTAGCTTGATGTTTCATTTCAGGACCTAAAATGGAGGTAAATGAAGGAACAAACATACGGTTTCTTGTCAAGGTTTGTTGTGGTAGTGGTATTGGGATGTACGTTGTCATGTTCGGATTAAACATTATTGTGAGCTATTGGGACAGCTTCATTTTCTCATTCAGCTGATACAGTTTGAAATGTTGAAAGGAAAAAACCGCCTATGTGCTGCTGTGACAACTTGTGGAAAGGGACACTTTATTAGTAAGTCGACGCATGGTGTTTGTGCATATGCGTGCATTTTACATAGGTGTAGATATGTGTGCCCATCTGCCTGTGGGCAGCATGCCCTCTCGGCAGACTCTCGCTGCTTTCCCGCCCGGGTGGCACTGGCACGCTCCCGGCTCTTCTCCCTGAGGTCAGTCAGGATGGCAGCCATCACCTGTGGCAGCCTGGGATTTCAGACCCAGGAGTGCCGAACCTTGCTCTGGTAGCAGCCAGGCTCT
>NW_008795863.1:2605079-2656341 GCF_000699145.1 Aptenodytes forsteri | reverse complement strand
GGCACGGTTACCTCTGCCGCCTGCTCTCCGCATCTCTTCTGGGGAGCAAACAAACCAACTCCGCTGTGATCAGAAAGCGGCTAGAGACCATTTTATGTGAGCAAGCCGGGGGGGAAGAAGAGAAGAGAAACCGTCGCAGGGACACACGGATATAAAGACTTGACTTCTGCCTTTCCCCCCCCCCCCCCCTCCCCCTTGTAAATAATAAATCTGTAAAGGCAACGGTTTGACATCCATCCTAAGCAGCGGCTATGGGGTGTTTGGGCAACAGCAAAACGGAGGATCAGCGTATCGATGAGAAAGCGCAGCGAGAAGCCAACAAAAAAATAGAGAAGCAGTTGCAGAAAGAGAGGCTGGCTTATAAAGCGACACACCGCTTGCTCCTGCTGGGTAAGGAGGAAGGGGGCAGAGGTGGGGGACGGGGAGAGGAGGGCGAGGAGGGGGCATCTGCCCCAGCCCGCCTGGGCGGCAGGGCGCAGCGGAGAGGGGAGATGTTGTGTGCGCGTGAGGTATGAAAAATGTAGGCTGTTGTATTGAGCAATATGCGAGACGTCCACAGATTGAGCTCAGCGCCTGAGCCACATGGATGCATACATACAGAAATGCTGCCGGAGGTGGGAGATGCTGTCGCGTCCAAAAAAAACCCACCCCAAACCCCCAGCCTGAACCGTGTATCACAATGTTCTCCCTTTCCTTCTTTCTCTTTTAGGGGCTGGTGAGTCAGGAAAAAGCACTATTGTGAAACAAATGCGAATCCTACATGTCAATGGATTTAATTCAGAGTAAGAATTATTGACACTTTGTGACTTATTTTTCGTTAAATATTGGAAACAGGTTAACACACAGTAGGCTAGGAAATTTCTCCTCGCATCCCCTGCGTTTTGGTGGCTTGACACTGCGTTTTGGGGGAGGGAGGGGAGGAAGGGGAGCGAGAATAAGGAAATTACTGCTATTGTATATTTGCATTTTCTCCTTCTGGCCCCTGTACTGTATTTTACACTGTTGCTACTGCAGCGCTTGACAGGCCCCTGTGTAGCAACAACATGGCGACTACTTTTTACATAGAAGCAAATAACTAAATATTGCATCTGTCTGTAATATAAAAATACATGTCAAGTCATATTCAGGATGACAGTGGCTGTTGTTTTTCCGGTATTGGGGATAGTGTAAAACTGAAACTAATTTTGCACGTTTGTTAGAAATCATTCTGTTTTCTGAGGCTACATCATTTTCTCTCTGAAGAATTCTTTGCCAGAAACTATTATTAATCCATAGCATTAATTTTAGATGTCTGTTGGCCTTCAACTACGTATTGTTAATTTAGAGCATGTTTACAGCATGCTGTAGAAACGAAAGAATGACTTCCAGTTCCATCAGGGGAGGCTTTGCGGATGTGGCTATGATTGTCTGATTTAAAAAAAATATCAGGGATGAATGTGCATTGCTCTTCATACTATGTGAGAAAAGGGATAAGGGGAAAAATGTATTTGTCTTGCTGTTCTCTTCAGTTGGTATGTTGTAATGATTGAAGAGCAGATAAACAAGCGATCGGTGAAAAAAAAATTAAATGCAACTGACTGAACTGCTTTGGAAGAAAAATCAAAGTGTTAATATTTCTGTTTTAATGCAGAGAAAAGAAACAGAAAATACTGGATATTCGGAAAAATGTTAAAGATGCGATTGTGGTAAGAACACACTTTATACTGTTCTTAAATGCTTGGGTGTACTGGAAATGATAAGGATTGTGCTCTCCAAGATTGTATTGAGAGAAATCCCATTTTGCTGATGAGATTGGATTATCTTCTTATTGATCCTGTATCCTAGATTTATCCAGATTAATGTGTTTGTTTTTGTTTTATCCAATTCTAGACTATAGTTTCAGCTATGAGCACTTTAATACCCCCAGTTCCATTGGCCAACCCAGAAAACCAATTTCGAATGGACTACATCAAGAGTATAGCTCCTCTTTCTGACTTTGACTATACACAGGTAAGAATAGAAACCACTCATTTATTCTGCTTCAAGGGGGAACGCGTTGCTTCACTTTGATTGACTGAAATGTTGTTGTTTTTTACTTTTTGGAAGATGGTCATGGGAAGAGCTTATGCCAGCATTACCACTGGGTTAACCTTCTTACAAGACTGGGGTGGTTGCACCTGTTTTAGTGGTGCAAGGTTTTGTTGTTTCTGATTTATTTGCTGCTGTTTGTAAATGCTGTTTCTGCATTTAGTTCTTCTCTTCAAAACTTCCGATATAATTATACATACTGACACTGCAAATAAGACTTTGTTGAAAGCTGGTTTCCTACGTGGAATTAGATGCAGGATGTCAGTCTGAGGAGTTACAGTCTACCTACAGAAAAGGATATAAAAGGAAATAAAAGGATAGAGTGGCCCCAGTGGTGTTTTCCATATTTATTGCACTTCAGAGTGGAAACTCGCGTAAACGGTGGTCAAGTAAGGTGGTTTGCCTCCTTATGCATTTATTGTAGTTGGCATAAGCAGTGGTTTACTTTTATGTAAACGTTGCCATCTTTTGATACGGAATCATTAGAAAATTAAGGATTTCTGTATAGAGGCTACTCTTTTGTGGATAAATGAGAGATACCTTTTGGATTAACTTGCATAGGCATCTTATGTTTGTTTATTTTTATCTTTTTATGTTATTATTTATAGGAACATGCATAGAGTGTTTTCTGTTTTATGCATGACATAAAAGCAAGGGCATAGACATTCTGAATATTATAAGGAATTTATTTTTGCAGTAGCAGAATTTTTAATTTGCCTTAAAATGATATCGAGAGCAATTCGTTATGGATACAGTAAGGACTAAAAAAATCTTCATTCATTGGCTAAATGATTGCGAGTTGTTCATGCTATCAATATTACCAAAGAAGCCATTTACAATAGAGTGTCTTTAGGTTATTATAGCTTCAGGGTGGAAGGGGGAGAAGGGGAAGAGTCGTTTCTTTATTATAGAACTCATATTCTCTGGTGTGTGGTTTTGCCTCTGGTAAATCTACCACTTCCAAGGTTTAAGATAAAGAAAAAATATCAGACATCTAGTACAGTTAGAATTTAACACAGAATGCAGATGTTAAGAAAACAACTGCAAGGTACACCCACATATT
The DNA here is from genome assembly GCF_000699145.1 of Aptenodytes forsteri. Classification (NCBI taxonomy): domain Eukaryota; kingdom Metazoa; phylum Chordata; class Aves; order Sphenisciformes; family Spheniscidae; genus Aptenodytes; species Aptenodytes forsteri. The sequence goes on along the minus strand of NW_008795863.1, from coordinate 2,653,211 downwards.
GCATAATTGCTTAATTGGTGGATGTAAGTTAGTGAAAATGAGAAACTCTTTTTAGAAATGGAATGTGAGTTCGTCATGAAATATTTGTCTTATGCAGGTATTACAGTTCTGAGGCATTTGTTGCTCATCTTATCTCTCTTTTTTTTGCTTGAATTTTGACTCTTATTTGTTTGGGTAAAATAAATGGTGGCATATATCCTTTGCAATTCTCCATCATACATCTGTTCTTCTGAGTTTCTGGGGTAAAAGAAAACTAAAGTGGACTTTTATAGAACTGGAGATATTTGTTTGTTTGTTTGTTTGTTTGTTTGTTGTTTACAAAATTTCTCCTTTTTCACAGAAGCTGACTAAATCTGGTCAAATTTGACTCACTGATGTTTTATAGAGGGGAAAAACTTACTCTTCTTGGAGGGGAAAAAGAATAGGGCCTAGTGGACTGTGAAACAAGTAATAATTCATTTGAAATCCCAATTCAAAGTCCATTTTGGTTTAAAATTTTTTAAAAATGATAACTGTTTTTTAATTAAGTAGGATTTCTGCTAATACCACCACATTATTTGAAATAGTGTCAAATAATAGTCCTAATTTAAAAAAAAAAGTTGTTACAAGCTTAAAAAAAGAAGAAAAATCTAGTGCTGGTTTAGAAATAAATATATTTTATGTGTCACTTTCGTCTATTCCCTCCTGTTTTCTTCTCTGCTCAACTCATAGGTTTAATATTTGTAAAATGTGTCATCTGGCTAGATACTTTTTTTAAATTTTATTTTATTTTTTTGGTTTTTGTTGGTTTAGTATGTTGTTTCTCTCCAGGATGATGTGTGAGCAAGAGAGACTGAAAAAAAAAAAAGTGCTGTTGTGCTTCAGGGCTTGATTCTACTCCAGTTTAAGTCAATGATAACTTCAAGTAAAATTACATTTCCAGCTGAAATAACTTTTGACCCATTTAGTATTTTTGGATAAGGACAAATATAAAAATAAATACTTAGATAGTAATCAGATACACATCCTTTACTAAGCATTACTGATTCTCTGATTAATAGCTGATGTATGGAATAAGGCCTTCTGAGCCAGAGAAACCAATACGGTATTTAGTAGTAGACATTCAGGACTTGCGGTTCTATCATCTGTACTTAAAAACAGTTGTAAAGGAAAAAATGCTGACTTAGGCAGCGCTTAGGTGTTGCCTCTGGGGTAAATTTTGGCACATTGTAAAAACGTGACAAAGGTTACCCTTCTTCCTTTGAATGAGGGAAGAGGCAGTTTTGGGGGTTTTTACAATATGGATGGTAACGAGCTGTTAAAGACATAGCCCTTAGTGTTGCAATATGAATTACAGATGTGTTATTTTTTGGATGAAGTTAGCCATGTAATCTTTGTCGTAAAAATCAATGTATTTTAGCTGAAGATGCATTTCAAATACATTGGATGCAAAATGTGGGAAAATGACTGCACTGTATCATGAGTCTTTAAAGAGAAATCCCTGCAAAAACTTCACTGATGGCACAATATGACCAACACTCATGAGGCACTAATTTGAATATATTTGTGACATATTGGGTATGCTTGGATATGCATTCTTAAATTGCATCAAAATTAACTGATATGCATTTAATTGTGAAAATTGTCCTTTAAAATAAGTGGATTTGAAAATACTGATTTCCTGAGGGTGAAATCATACTCTCAATTGCAATTTATGACTGAAATGCCAAGAACTTGAGTAAGGATGGGATTCACATTTAGCCTCAGATATGTATTTTGGGTTTTTGTTTGGCTGGTTTTTTTAATTACATAGCTCTCTACAAAATGTAAGCAGAACATCTTACTTAGTAGTGATATAAATTTTAAAACAAATGGTTTTCTCTTTACAGCCTTTTAACATTCCTTTAAGAGTGTGTGTAGTGCCCCCCCCAATAGTTTTACTTACTTTCAAAAGATTATTCTTTAATTTGGTTTCGTTATTCTACCTTGATGATTTATCTAGTTGATATAAAACAAAATCAAAGGTTTCTTGATTTCTTTTATAATTTTTATGTTGCCTTTCATTTCTTTTATTAAAAGACTGTACAATTTTTACAAAAAATTTCCTGGGTGACTGATGTGGTCTATTTCTATAAATCATAAGATTTAAGGCTAGAGTTTTTACAAAGATAATAAATGCGAATAAAGCAAGTGTCCACTGTAGTTTCTTCCTTGAAGTCGTGAAAGGAATCAAGATAAATTTTCATCTGATGACTAGTTTAGGTGTTATCTGAGCTCCATATTCCTGGGTGGAATCATCAGAAGGGCTTTAAAACTGAAATGGAAGCACGCACACTATATCGGAAAGGATATTTTATTATTTTTGGCAAAGCGTTGATTGATATTTGCTAAAGTTAACAGGAATTGACCTGCGCCATTTTTAATCCTTTATTGATGGGGATTTCTTTTGTCCTTTGTGAATCAGAGTGAAAGTATTAAAGGCATATTATGCTGGTAGCTGTGGAAAAACATGGTGTATTATGTAAGTGTGTGTTTACTCAAGTTCAGTTGTCTTTATTAAAGTATTTGAATTTTGTGGGCACTACAAAGCTGCATTACCCTTTGTCTTCCCCAAAAATGTAGTCAAATTAAGTTGCTTTTCATAATACACGTCTGGGATCAAGTTCATCCGATCAGTTATGTGTAGGTATATAGCAGGTAGTCAATTAGCTACCACCAAACTATATAGTGAAGTGTTTGGCTATACGAACCAGTTACCAGTGAACATGAATCATTTGCTTAATAGAGAACATGTAAACACCCAGGTTTTGGGGAGCGGGGAGAGTTTTCAAAAGATTCATTTCCTTTGCTAAGAATGTAGCAAAAGTATTTTGCTGAACCTTCATAAAACAGTGAATTGTGCAAATGTAGTCCCTTGTGCTGATTTTAGAATGTGAGTTTTAAAAATAATTTTTAATGCTATGTTATCAATCAGGCAAGCTCTTTAATTTAGCTCTTAAAAGTGAAATGTTAATGTGGGCATTGACAGGGAAACTGCTTTAGATTAATCTGGTCTGTGGTTTGCTCTACATTTTCAGATATTGTAGTTTGAGTTCAGTTTGATGACTTTAATTTTCCTCCACATTTTCTTCTTAAAAATCAGGACTTTGTATTGTAATGTAAAGACACAAGAAAGAAAGAAAAATATTTTTGGTCAGAATTTGAAGTTACATAGACTTCCGTGAGTCATTTCAAATTTTTATGAGACCTGGTATTCGAATTCAAACTCATGTTGATGCCTGGTGATGGCTGGTTTTCACAGTGTGTGCCTCAACGTTTGAAGTAACTGGAAATCTTGCTCAAATGAAGTGTATCACTGGGCTGTAGAAAATTGTTATCCTAAATAAATGCTTAAATAGAAGATTAAAAACATGATAAGTATGGTTCATACGTGGTTAAACTTGCTTGGGTTGTGCGGTTAATGCTGTGACTTTAATATCCTATTTGACCACAATGTGTTTAAGTTTCCCTGTAATATGTACTTGATGTAGCCCAAAGGAGTTACAAAATAGCTTCATCTTACATTTTTCGATTTTCACATACCTTGCAGTATTTCCATGTTTCTCAGGAGTGTGAAAATACACTATGTTTTACATGAAAATATCATAAAAGAAAAGAGAGAATATGGTGAATATTGCCACTCCAATGGCTTCACTTGATTTTTCTCTCTATCTAGATTTTTACTTTAGGGCTTCGTTTACCGTTTTGGGTAGAATGAACGGCCACAAGCTTTTATAATTACCTGTGATTGTGATATTTAACATTACTACAGCGCCAAGTCAAAATTAACTTTTAAAAATCAATTAGACTTAAAAATTCATTTGCCTTTTTTGTGGTCTAAGATGCACACTGGTAGTTCTTCATTTGTTCTTATTTCACAAACACAGAAAGGATCTGGAAGGCCAGATAATGATTAAATTGTATAGGTCCAACAACATTACTACTACCCTGAATTAATAACATTTGAAAAACTAATGAAGAAGACTGTCAGAGAAGGACAGCTGAAAATGCTGCAAATGCTAATGTAGTTGTTGGCAACTCTTTAGTCTTCACACAAAAGTTAAAATTGTCAACAGGAATGGTATTGAAAAGTAGTGGATATTGGGGAGAAGTAGCAATTAGGTAACAGATGAAATGTCTTTGTTGTGATAGCACTTGTTTTTATGCTGTACACTAACTATTAATTAACAGCAGATACTGAAGTTGAGCTCTTTTCATGTTAAGAGCAGATTCTGCTGATGCCCAGCAGATACCTTTCCTTCCGTATGAAATACCTGTTTGCATACAGATGTAGCGTAAGTGTGTCTGGTTTTCATTAAATTGGCAAGCCAAGTCCCTAATGTTCTGATTAGTCAATGTTAAAGTACAAAATTATAAACATTTTGTACGTGAGATGAAGAATATACTTCAATGTTACGTGTTATTTTGTTCTTATTCTTATTCCCTGTAAGCATTAAGTTTGCTGTTGATGGATCAGTCAATCCAGTAGTGCTATCAGAAACAATCAGTCGTTATGTTAACTGTGTAGTTTCAAAAATAGAAAACTAGAACTGGGATCATACTACAAACAAGTATAGGGCAATTTTGTGGTACATACTGGAACTGTAAAAGTATAAAATTCTACCATGATTTTCTTTAATTCCTTTATTTTAATTCCTTAATAAATACTCTGATTTTACTGAAAACACAACTGGGTCTTCAAATTGAAGTGGTTTGTTTAAAGTACAGCTCTTCTGTGAGGCTCAGGATTTCTTGCTTAAAATACACGGTTTGTGTTTGGGGGGTGCTTGCTTTAGGATGAAGGAATTCATTGTGTTCAAGCTAAAGTAAGTTTTTTGCTTTAGTAAAATACTACTCTGTTTAATAAAAGTGTAACAACATATTTCTTCCTCCCCTTGTTCCAAACTCACTGAACCACAACTGTTAACAGTTTATACCGATGATAAGTAAATAATTAAATTTGTGTCCCAGGAAAGGAGCTCGGGGATCTACTTAGGCCCCCAACAATTAACAGTAGAAATACTGAGATTGGGAGCCATAGGAAGTCCCGTGCATAATCACAAATGATCCACAGCTAACAAATATAAGATGTAGTCAGAAAAAAATGAAAAGAAACCGGTATTAAATTGTGTTTGTTTCTAGGTCTTCCTATCTCAATGTTTTTAAGAACAGATTCAACTTTGAAATATACAGAAAAAGTTCACCTTTCCCACATGTATTTGCCTTTTTTAGAATATATTTTTGCATAGCTTACAATGTAAAATAATGAATTTTAGTCTGAAAAGACAATTATTTGAGAAAGTCTTATGAACAGTGCTGCTTATGAATCAAGTGCAGTGTTACATTCAATAGTATAACATCATAGTAACACCAAATTAAATGTTTGCTTTCTTATATTGTGAATCTGATTTCCCAGATAGTGGGGTGGTATTCACACTTTATCCAGCCTGCCTTATTTATTATCATCACATAACGCAGAGACTTTCACTGTGAAACTGGAAAAATATTATCATTTATTGTTAGTGCTAACTAAAACTTAAATCAATTCTGTAGTCTCAAATTGTTGACATTTACTGATACTACATATTACTGATAATACAAATTAGTTGGAGGTTTTTTGAAAGTCAAGACGGCATCCAGTCAAATACTGTAAATTAATAACAATAAATGTCACATTCTGTCTTTTTTTGCTACAATTTTAGCTGAAAACTTCATATACTTCTATCACACTTTACAAGGATAAAAATATTTTTACATCTAAATCTAGTTATTTGATTTGATGGCAATGGGAAGACTAATAACTTGAATTATCATTTTAAGTAGGAGTGACTGATTTTCCTCACGGAACCAAAAATGTATTACAGGATCACTTATGAGCTTTAGAATATTTTTGTTCATCAGGTGTTTTTCAGTGTATACCCTAATTTTAAATTAAAGGAAGGCGGAAGCAATAGGTTAAAGCCTGTACTATCATTATCTTTGTACTGGCCACGGGTCTGTGAAGCATGCTGATTTATTTTAACCTGCCGTGGCTTTGGGGGGCTGCTGTTTTGTATTCCTTCGCAAACACATGGCTGCTGCAAAGGTATCTCCCAAAAGCAATTCTGCGATGTGCAGGTGGCAGCAGTCCTTCTCCATCCCAGGTGGTAAGATTCGGAAAAACAGCTGAAGGAGTAGCGTTGGTCACTAGGTAGGTGCCTGATGGAGATGTGGTAGCCTGGTCAGAATAACAAACTGATCCTGATTCCCAGTCTTCCTTCAAGGAAGAAACAGGAAAGAAATTCTTGCAATTTTCAGCACTTAGGTTGAGTTGCATTGAAATCTCTAGAAGATTTAATTACAAATTAGTACGTAGTTTATTAAGACTTAACATGCACTTAAAAACGTTTGCAAGGACTTTGCTTGTTTCTTCCCTCGTGTAAATCAAACTGAACTATAATGAAAGTAGATGTAAATACATGTAAAGGGTAACCACACTCTTAATGAAGACACGCTATCCAATTAGTCCGAGGATGATGAGATTTCAGACTTTTACAAGTGGCAGTTTTCAGAGGAAGGGTAGTGAAATATTTAATGAATTGTCATTATTTATAAACTACATTAAAACAGATTTTCCATCACAGCCAGAGAAAAGGTAAACATAGCCGAATATGTTTCACAATTGTCCTCATTATCAAGTAATTATTTTAATCTCTTAAGCCAAAGATAGCAGCTTGATGTACTGCTTTTGCCATTTTTGAGTGCTCTGTAAAAGTAATGTGTTTACTAATCAGGGAGAATCTTTTTTTTACTTCAGTGGCTGCAATAAAAATGTACAGATCAGGGATAAATCATCATATGCATGTGTATTGTCACTGAAGCCAGTGGAGACCTATGGAACAGAGGATATCGCCTACTCAAATAATAATAGTGTCATGATTTAGAGTTTCAAAGAAGTGAATGTTCATCTGCACAACAGCCAAGAGCTGCGTCCCCTTTCTTCAGCACGTGTTGAGATTTGTGTTTCGGTTTCTGAAACAGTATTGAGCGTTGCCAGCTTAGACTGCTTATTTTTTTTCATCACCTCCATAGCTTCATCCATTGCTTGTACTTACTGTCAACAGTGGATTATCTTTTTCAATGTCACTATAGTCTGCATCAACAGACGGGGTATTTTGTTTGCAGAAGGTAGCAACCTGAGCTGAGGAATAGAGAACAAGCGAAACAGTGTGAACAGAAGACTGTGTGTATACCTTGCATACAATGAAGTAAATAAGTTGAAAACCAAAAAATATTATGAACAATTTTTTTCCCCTGAGTATCTAAGAAGCTCTTTACGATAAATGTAAATAGGACTCTAAAGCAGAGGAAAGGCAAGAACAATGCACATTTGCAGTTAACTGCTAAAAGCTTCTGTAAAATGTTTATGGTTTTGTTCTGCCACCTATTTTATGTAATTTGCCTTTCTGTAGTTAAAGGGATTCAATTCAAGCGTTGTAGTTAAGTTCTAGGACCTTCTCTTTAAAAGAAGTCAGGAGGGGAATGTAATTTGTACAGCATGGTTTTAAGTTTATATTGTCTTTTACTTTGGAAACTCTTGCAATAATTTCTTGGAACAGAGCTACCTCTGCTTGTAAGCACGCCAGCTATCACTTGAAGCATGCAGATTATGGTTTCTTGCTTTAAATCAGTAGATTAATTTTGGTTGGTTTAAAGTGCACTCTTGTAATTAATCTACTAGTATTTGTTTTAAAAACCTATGCTGGATGTTTTGAAAGGATATTTATCCTTAGGCAAGAAGAATATTGGAATTTTTGTCTGTTATGTCGACGTTAGAGATGAACTTTGCCTTTTAAATCTTTTAAAAGTAAACGTTTTCTGACACTTCTGCCAATTCATTCCATTTGAGTTTTCTTATTGCTGTCAGTAGGACTTAAACATATTTTAATGCAAATAATTATCCCACTGTTTTGAACTGCGAAATTGTTTAGCAAGATAAAATAGGCTAAAGACATGCAAGCCCTCTTATCTCTGTTAATTTGGTGAACGCTTTTTGATCACGTCCACCCTCACTTCCATAGGATGTTAAGTGACAGAGCTGTGCAGATCATTCTTTTCTTAACATACACCCACATACTTTCTTTCATAGGAGCTAAATAATATCAAATTTAAGAACTGTCAGGTAGGAAAACAAGAAAAGGCAAAGAATGATTAAGTAAAATAGGGGAAAGTGTATCCTCACTTCCCGCTCTACAGACGATGAACTACCCCCTTGCCTGCAGACCTGCAGCTGACCATGAATAGCAGCAGGACCTGGTTGTCAGTCAGCTCCAGAGTGCCTTCCGCGCAGGCTGTGTGCCTCGAGGAGTTTCCAGCCCCAGGCAAAAAGAAAAGGCGGAGGAGAAATGTAAATGAAAAAGGCTATGCAACAAATATACGGTCACTTATATTTTGTCATTGGATAGAGGAAGAGGTCAGGTATCTCCACTTGCTGCTGAAACCATGTCATTAATTATCAGATTCTCAGCAGGTATCGCAGGAGAGTGAGGCTTCATGGCAGGATCTGTAGCCTTAAACGTTTGAGTGAGAATATTCTTTCTGGCAGGCAGGTGTCCTTTAACTTGAACTTTAGCTTCTCCTTCCTTCTCAGGATGTCAGTGTTGCCTGCTTTTGGGAATGCCTCGAGGAGTTTCCAGCCCCAGGCAAAAAGAAAAGGCGGAGGAGAAATGTAAATGAAAAAGGCTATGCAACAAATATACGGTCACTTATATTTTGTCATTGGATAGAGGAAGAGGTCAGGTATCTCCACTTGCTGCTGAAACCATGTCATTAATTATCAGATTCTCAGCAGGTATCGCAGGAGAGTGAGGCTTCATGGCAGGATCTGTAGCCTTAAACTTTTGAGTGAGAATATTCTTTCTGGCAGGCAGGTGTCCTTTAACTTGAACTTTAGCTTCTCCTTCCTTCTCAGGATGTCAGTGTTGCCTGTTCCTTTTGGGAAGAGCAGACTTGCGTATTTAGGATAATGTACTTTTAATTTAACAGTAGAGCTTTTATTTTTCCAACCCTGGAATTATCATTTCTAATCGTTGTTGTTACCTGCTGGATTTCTCTTTAGATTTTAACAGCAGCAAACTAAACATGCTAACAGTGTGGGCATATTATGGACCAAAAGAGTAATTAGCCAGGGAATGCATAAGTCAGAAATTATAATTAAAAAAGAAGTCTGCGGATCAAAAATCACGTCAGTAGAGGAAGATGGCCCTTGACGTTTCTGAAAGCCAGCCATTCGAACCACAGAGGATTTTCACTGTATTTTGAAGAAATAAGGGATTAGATTTGGTTCTTGGCCTTCAGTTCTACAGAGCAGGTTTTGATTCTTCCCACCGATGAATGAAAGCCTGGCAAGAAGTATAATGTTCCATAAATACAGAAGTCATCCTAAAAACCTATATTCCCTAGGGTCTAATCTTGCAAATACTTAAGCGTATGCATATATGTGGACCTAAATGTACTGTTAATGTACTGCTAGCACAGCATTCATGCAGCTGAGCTTCCGGTTATACAGTGACATTAATATCAAAATCACAAATACTTTCAATTGAAAAACAAAACAAGCGAATCATTTCTCCCTGTTAAATTTATATTTGGGAGGTTGGTGAGCACTTTTATGGATTTTCTTGGGGGTGGGAAAAGTTGTGTAGGTTAGAGATTGGCACAAAACTTGAAATAAGCAAAATCTTTTTCAGATAAGTGACAGTTCTCTGGATGCTATTAAGCTGTGAACAGTAGATCTTTTCAATAATCACTGTGATTCATTTTCATATTGTGGTTTTTTTTTTAATAATAATATCTTTAAAAGGCTTACTGAACAGTAGGCTGCACCAGTATAACTTTCTGTGCAGAAGAAAAGGTTTCACTCACAGAATCTTAGATAATTTACCTTAAATTGATTTGCACAGCTCAATAAAACCATAGGAAAACTGTACCAGCTCAGATCATGGGTTCATTTAGCGCTGAATCTCATCTCTGACCAGGGCCAATAGTGAAACTGGAAAAAGAGTTTAAGAATGGGGCAAGCATATAGTAGTATTTCCCACATTTATTCTCCTAGTCACCACGGATTTATGGCTGAGGTATTTTTTGACTGGGAGTGGTATTTCTGTATTTAATAAATTTGATGGACTTTTCTTACAGGAATTCATCTTTCTTTTTTTTTTCCCCCAACCTGTGTGAACTTTCAGTTATGGCAGCGAGTTCTGCAGTTGAAGTAAGTGTTGTATGAGGAAGAAACACTTGATTGATTTTCCTTTTTTTTTTTCCTTTTTCCCCAAGCCTGCTACCCACTGGTCTTCCCTGGTTTGTCTGTTAGAAACATTTCATTTTTTCCACATTGCCCTTCTCACTGCATATCATATCCCTCCAAATATTTATCTTTCCACTTATGGAGTCTATTTAATTGGTTCTCTCACAGGGCTTGTTCCATATCTTTGCTCATTCTTGTTGCCCTTCCATATATCTTCTAGTTTTACTAGACCCTGTTTGCAATGAGAGGCCAGAACTGCACACAGTATTCAAGGTGTAGGTACCTTGTGGATTTATACAGTAGCCTTATGTTTTCTTTTTCATTCTCTAGTCCTTTTCCAATAATTCCTAAAACTGTTTGCTTTTTTTTGGACATGAGTTCATATGTTTATAGAATTAAAGTAGATGATTTTATAATTCCAAGAGAACTTGAACACAGTTGCAGGTAAGAGGAATACGCATGAAGGTCTCCGTACCAACATTAGCAGAGCCCAAAGGGTACTATTAATGACAATTATCCTTACTCTCCTCTGGTATTTTCAGATCTGTCATACATTTTGACTAGTTTGTTCAAAAAATCCATTGCATTCAATTTTTTATTATTTCATGTGTAATGACACGTCTTCTAATTTGCTACGCTGCCATGTATCCCTTATGAAAAAGCATTTTTTAAATTATCTACCATGACTAATATTTTCTTCTGTGCAGAAGGAGAACACACTTTATTTTTGTTCTTAAAATGGAAAAGAAATTGGTCTTCAGCCTGATTTTGGAGAGGCAATGTTTGCAGTACCACGAAGGACATTTGTGCTTTCAAATCTGCTCATCGTTCCTTAATCGTTCATTACGGTTTGCCTGATTTAGCAGAAAAGAAAACTATTGTTTGGAACCCTTCTCATTAGAGAAACAAAATGTTTAAAAATACCAAAATGCCACTTTTTTTTCCCTCACAGTTCCTAATGCTGTGTGTCACTGAGAGAAAATGTTTTGAACTTTTTGATCTCCCTTGGGGAAATGCTGCAAGTAGCAGAATTCTGTTATTTTTATGTCAATTTAGGTCTTACATGATTCAGCACTTGTGGTTTGTGGGAAAAGAGTTGTAGATTATGATTAAAGGAGCAGAAATAGTAAGGAGTGGCTACTAGAGAAGGCATCTTTTTACTGTTAAAATATTTTTTGGATTGGCTTTCCTTCATTTTTAAACCTCTATCTCTGTTCCTCATATTTTCTTTATCAATTGTGACTGGTACACTTCAAAGAGAATAGCTCCATTCTGTTTCACTTCTCAGCTTTCTTAACCGTTCAAAGAATTATGAACAAGTTGCTATAGGATCTTGATAATACTAAATCTGTACATTTAAGTCTGTCAAGCATGGTTGTCTCCGACAGGCCAACCAGTCATCCCCTTCTGGCAGCCTCTCAGGAATAAACAGAAAGTCTCTAGGAAAGTGGATGGAAAGAGGCTATAGGATGCAAAAAAACCTGCTTGTAGTGCAGGAAAAATTATTTGTTGTAGTAATGGACCACAAACAATGAGTTAACTCATTCTGGGATGTGTTAACAAGGCTGCTGTACAAAAAGACGTGAAGTAATTATGCCATTCTGTTTGGCACTGATGGGTCCTCAGCTGGGGTATTGTGTCTGGTTTTGGGAACTGAACTTAGAAAAAAACCTACACAAATGGAGTCCAGAGGAGAGCATCAAGAGTAAGAGGAGACTGGGTATGTTTACTCTTCAAAAGACAACACTCCAAGTTGAACGGGAAAGGGAGCCAAATACAATTTTTTGTATTTAAAAAGCTGTAATTACAGAATTTAATTCTTGTGCCTGTCTTTTCAGAGTGTGGAAATGAACTTGAGGAGAGGAGAAAATTACTCTCTTCTGTATTGTATGGTAGTCCACGTGTTTGGGATATTCTACAACAGCGAGTTTTAAGGATCACCATCTCGCAAATACGCTGAGATATGACTGCCCAGTTTCATACATTTAAGGCTGTATTTTCAGTGACATGAATCACCTCATGCTCAAGTTAAAAACTTCTGAAAATCTGGAAAACTTTGGAAGATACGAGCTCCTGTCAGTTGATCTTTCACATTTGCCACTCTTCTTTCTGTTCACAAAGGTCCTATGGGCATGTTGGTTGAAAGCCCCTGGGGCTTCTTTTCCAAAACTAAAGCTTCTGTAATCATGTCTTGAATTAGTCTAGAGACTTCATTAGTTATCTGCCTGACTTGTCATGGCCTTGTTGTGTAAACAGACATGATAATTTTTCTTAAATAGTGCACATTCTTCCAGGGTGCTATTCAGACAATGTAGCAGACTATAATATAGAGTATGCAAAACTATCTTGTGCTTCCACGTATTGTTTTAAATCTAAATCGGGGCAAGGTGCAGATGATTCTGTTCTTCTGGTGGAGAATTATCCACATCTCCTAATCAGACAGGGCCTAATATTTTCTTTCCTAAAAGCAGAAAAAAATGGCTGGGGGAAGTACTGCTGGCAGGAGTATTATCTCTAAAGGCTCAAAGGAGCAAAGAGCATGCCTTCAGGTACTTTCAATTAAAAGCAGCAAGCAGGAGTTTTTGTTTTCATATATATGTGCACTGACATACATATATGCATTTAAGTATAACACTTTTCCTATTTCTGTACAAGGTTTTAATCTATTCAAGAACTAGGACATTTGACGGCTGACAGTGGGGTGGAAAATCCAGTGCATAGGCTGTTAGCTGTAGGCCCTCAAGCACGTGGAAACGAAAAGAGGATTTGGAGAATAAAACAAGTTTATTTCAAGTTTGTGGCATTGGAGGGAAAGCTCTCCAGGTGAAGGGTGGCAGGTGAGTAGCTTTGAAGTGTTGGTGACAACTCCCAGCTACCACAGCAAGGAAGTACATGTGTGAGTCCTGTGGCAAGTGCCATCACTTGGCAGTCTGCAGGTTTTTTGGAGACGTGTGTTGTGCATTTGTCTTTGTAATGGCTTGAGAGAAGAGTTATGGCAAAGCTGGTGATTTTGCTAATGAGGGGTTTAAAGAACTACGGACACAGATCATAGGAAATCAGGCTTCATTAGTTCTCTTGCTCATGACAGCAAATTCTGTAGAAAGGAGAAGCAACTCCCATTTTGTTTTCCCATTACGGGTAGTCCCTGCTTTCCTGATGGAGTGGATTTAAGGGGAAATAATGCTGAAATGCATCTTGCAGTGTTGTTAACTTAAAGGATGATCACATTGAAAGGCATATCTTTCTTTTTTTTGGTTCTGTAATCATTAGGAGCGGTATGGTTATTACATTATAAGTACAGCCAAATGTCATGCTAATACCATTCCTGATCTGTGCTTACATGATAGATGTGAACATATATACCTAAATTTTAGGGTTTTGAATCCTGGGGGAAATACAGAGATAAAAAATGTGCAGTAAATCAAAGTTTTCATTTCCTTTTTCCCTTTCCGAAATACAAACAACAACAAAAAATCCTTGCAAATAGGATAATTAGATGGTTATTTTTTGTAAGAATATACTGCTTTGCATGCTTCCAGACACCAACAGGGAAATTTAAAACAAAACGTTTGTTAATCAGTTTATGAAGGGCTGCTCTATGGAAATTGAGGATGTAATCAGGAGAAAATCCTGACTCTGACAGTCAGCTTGACTGCTGGGGGAATTCCAGGCATTTGCTTCTAGGAAGAGAGCTTGTTTGCTCTGAGGACTCTTTGTTTGCTGTACTTATGGACTGGCTGAGTTGGGTCAGTGCATACTATTTCTGGGCAGGTTTTTCCAGTGTTGTTAAGGGTGGGTTCTTGTTCGGACCTGATGAGTGGGTTTCAAAACTGGAGGGCATTTTACTGGCCGACTGACATTCTAATTCGTTTACTTTTTTGAGATGCTTATGTGTATATGATACCGTTTTCTTCTCCCTTCATCAAATATTTTTCTCCCCAGGTTTTATGTTTTAAGCAAGTCATCACTCTTTGAATCACATTGCTGCTCTGAGAACGCATGCTAAGGAGTACTTACTGTGTAGTTTCATGTGCATTTCTTCCAGCAGCGCTGCCAGGCTAAGCCATCATCATCCTCTTCCTCCAACCCTCCCCTGTCACTATCCGCGCTGCTTTCCCATTTTTATGCCTGCACTGTGCCCTCAGCTGTGTCCTGGTAAAGCTGTTTGTTTGGCCTGACCAAATGAGGTGGAGGGAGAGGTTATTTTTAGTGCAGATCATTTCCGTGGTTTTAACTGAGGGCGGGTGACACAAAATGGGGAAGAAGAAAGCGGAGATGGGAACAAGTGGTAGGACATAATGGGAAGGTGATGGCTATCTAAACAAGCAGGTTTACTTCCTCCACCTCTGTATCTACAGTCACAGATTATGGTCAGACCAAAAGGCACTGGAGATCTGTGTGTTAGAAGAAACCCAGTGCAGTGTGTTGGTTTTGCTTCTTCTGATGTGAAGTCTGACATTTCTTGCAGAGGTTAGGTGGTACAAGAACAGGTCTGTCTTGCTCACCCTTGCTCTTTTGGGTAAGGAAACAACTACGTTCACTGCAGTTATTTCTGAACTTAACTTTGTGGTCTGGAGCTTTAAGGCTCAGCCTGATGCATTTCAAAAGCAATTGACTCACATGAACTCCAGTATACAAAAGACTTCATAGCTGTTTGAGTCTCATGTAACAAGAACTCTTCTCTCTTGGCTTTGTTGCATAACTGCAAGCCAATTCTGCTCTATTACTATATTATTTTTACTGAAAACATGATAGATAGATATGCAGAAATCCCATGAGTGTTCATTTGGCCACAAAAGACATGGCAGGGGAGGGTACCTACAGGTATATAAGTTTAAATTCTGTCTACATGTTCCCATGGTATTAGATGAGCCAGCGTAATAGTGTTCCTGTGGATGTAAAGTAGGAATAGAGCATTGTTCCAGTGCATGCCATGACAACGACAGTATGTGGAATTGAAGCTATTTTATAAAGTTTGCATGGCCTTCGGGCAAGATGGGACAAGTTCACAAAACAGAAGTCAACTGAGGGCTCCTGAGTATGTAGAAACCCTGTTTGGCTCAAGTTCTTGAGAAGAAGTCTTGGAAGACTGTTTGGGGAGAAGTGTTGTCATATATGCTTGTCCTGTCCTTGCCCATCTCTTGTTGGGCATCCACTGTTGGAAAAAGGATAGTGGGCTAGAAAGACCTCTGGCGTAACCCTGCAGAAGCCTTCTTAAGTTAAGGTTTAAGAAGTCATTTCCAGAAGGGATTACTTTCTGACGTATCCCAATCAGCACTATGCTGATTAATTTTTAAATAGATTAACTAAAAAGAAAAAATGAATCATCGCTGTTGTTCAGGTGAAAGTTTTGCCTTATGTTGCAGTAAGATTCCCCTACTAGCCATTATTTAATTTTTCCAGTTGCACCATAACAAGTGTGAGAGAGCACATTGCCTTTCTTGCCAGAATATGTGATGGTTTTCTTTCTGTAAGCTAGGAGAGGCTTCTACAAAAAGAGAATCATCAATCCATTTCTCTCAGCCTGTCCTTCTATAAGCTGTTATCTGATAACATGAGAGAGCCTATGGCTGGCTAGAGGGGAAATTGCTCTCAATAGGAGTTTCAAAAAGAGCAAGGCCATTTTACACATACTCAGCAGTGAAACTCCTGAAGTTTCACAAGCTATGAGGTGCTATTGGAGAGGCACACTTGTGTCTAACGTATACATTTAAAAAGCCTGAGGGTCAATTCAGAATTTAGCTAAGCTAAATTGTGTTGTTTAGGAGATGAATCAAGAGCAAATATGATATACTCTAATGTTTTGTCTTCATAAAGTCCAGTGAAGCTTTTCAGTTGAACTTTTTAACTCCTGCTAAAAATGTTAAAATATGACCTGTAGTATCTGCACCTGTATTAGCTCAAGCATTAAATGATTTCATATCTTTTCTCATGGAGGAAAAAAGGAAAGGAAGAAATAAAACCTCCTTCTTGTGTTTCAACTTAGATTTATGTAACCTGAAAAAATGGAAAGAGAATATGTCCATCTTTACAAAAATACAGGCACTGTCTTAGCCGAATACTTGAATAACAAGTACTGTGTGGAGGCACGCTGAACACTTCTCTGCATCTAGCAGTATTTGTAATTTGTTTTAAATTGTATTACTGACATTCTTTACCTTAGTTTCCATGTTCGCTTCTCTACAATCTGAATGCTCTGTTATCACAAGGAAAACGTCCCGGTGGTGTTTCCTGAGCATGTAAAGAGACACAGGGAAAGGAAGTTCACTTTTTTTTTTTTTAATGTGAAGTGAAATATTGGCATAAGCATGTTTGTCACCAGGTTTGTTAAAAAAAAAAAAATTCAAGCATCTTTAGACTAGAATAAAATTACCCTCCATCTGTGTCTAAGCACAAATTATCTAAAATATAAATATACAAAAATGTGTTCAAAATTGGTACAATGATATATCAATAGGAGCCAATATTGTTACTTTATTCTTCAAAATAAGTACCCAAAAAAGAATAATTCACATTTAACCCAAAATTAAAAGTTTCATTTAAGCAGGTTTTTTTATGGTTTTTAATTTTTCAAATCAGAATAAGTTTCCAAGAAGGTTTGCAAAGTGGTAGATAGAAAAGGTGATTTAAAGCCAGCCAACTTAAAATTAACTTCTGCAGCCAACTAGAACTTAAAATTAACAGTAGGTAAGAGAGGAAGAGAAATAACTAGTTTGTTTTCCCATTTACATGAATGGGTGTCAAAAATATGTCAAGAACAAACAGAGTAAAACTTAGAACTGAATCATTAGAAACAATTTAAAATACTTTTAAAATTTAGACATTTTTAAAGATATAGCTTTGGTGCATTGGAGAGCTTATCCACCTTAAACTTGTGACTCTTCACTTTACAAGCAGAGAATGTTCAAGGGATGTAACACAACTGTTTTGCATCAGTTGCAGAAAACCAAAGTATTTCTTTGGGGTTTAATGGATTTATTCTGATTTACCAAGACCTTTATACCTTGTGTGCATGTGTAAAGTGTTGACTATAAAAATAGTATTTGGCCAGTACAGTGAAAGTATAGTAACACCTGAGTATTGAACCAGTTTTTGAGATGTTGTTTATTATAGTGTTTATTGTATTTATAAGGTCACTTTTTGTCTGAAAGAAGTGGCAGAAATTTCAGTATTGATACCTGTTTAACCACAGGGATTATGTGGGTTGTTTTTTTTTCATGGATACACATAATCAGCACTGCATACTTGAGTAATTCATCAGAGTATTTCCTTCTTTATTAGTGCTTTTCACAGTGTCAGCAAGACTTTCCTTCTCTGCTTTCCCAACTCTCCATGGGCGTGCTAGATCCTCTCTTCTCCTGTCTAGGGACATCTGCTGTGAGATGGTCGAGGCAAAGGAAAGGGAACCCTGAAGAAGGCACCCCAATATCTCCCTTGGTTTCCTCTTCTTTCCTCCCTGTCCTTGACTTGGCCTTTCCTTCCCTGGTGGGACCTGGGCAGGAAACTCCCCCAAAGGTGTCTTCTCAGCAGAAGGCCTCTCAGGTATGGCTTGGCTGTTTCTGCTTCATGCCACCTGAGGAGACATCAGAAGAGGCCGAGTTATATTTTTACCTGATAGAAGCTCTCTGACACAAAAAATGAACTTTTGCCCTGCATGTATGTGATGCTGTCCTGTTGAGTTGTTTTCTGTCTGATGTACATATTTCTCAGTGTGGAACATTTTTAGCTAATCAAAAAACACTGGATAAATATACTTGGATAAAAGGAAGCATGTTGATAATACAAACTCTATGTCAGGTGGTATGCTTAACATCTGTATTTTAAAGCTGACTGTACAAAGTAAGAACAACTAACTACTGATACTTACGAAAACCCTTTTATACAGATTACGTGAAAGCAAATATCTTAGAGAACACAGTGACTAAAAATAGGAGATTTTGATTAATTCTTTAAACCATTTAAATGTAGCTTTAAACTCATATGTGCAGTCTGGGCTGCTAAGTTTTTACTGTCTTCCTTTAAGGTTGAGATTTAATTAAAGGTCAGTGTCACCCACATTTCCACAACACATAGTAAAACCCTGGAATGAAATGAGCCTCACTTGAACATTTGATTAGACAAGATAATGTATTTCCCCCTGGAGTAGTTTGTTATTCAAAACAAGCTCTTTAGGGAAGGAAGTTCACATCAGTTGGTAACTGTTCCTGTGGATACCAAAGAACTTTGTACAGTACACACTACAGCAAATTGTACTGCAGGTCATTTAGGAGCTGGAAGCACGGCCCATGTCTATGTAAAAGTATCAAAATGTATAAAAAAAAAAAAGAGCTTAATAGCAGACAAACAGCAGGCAGTGATACTAGAAAAAAAATAACACCCAAATTTACAGAGCCAGTCATGCTTTTAGTTAGTCAAGAAATTACGCTCTTCTGGTAGATGAAGTTTAGAAATGCTGTTTTACACCTTGTGTGTCAAAAAGAAAACACTAAAAAAAAGTTTGCTATGAACTGATGCCCTTAAGTGTAATATGGAACTGAGGAACTTCTGGCTTTAACTTTGCTGTAAACACAGTTGTAGACTTCAAAATTATTAGCTATTCTGTTCTGTAGAATAGACAGCTTTTTTTTCTATCATTGCCCTATTTTGACCCTTTCAGTCTTCACTCGCCATGTATCTTGAAAATTTTAGTGACTGGTAGCAAGTGGTGGTAGCAATGTTCATTAGGACTCAGCTAAATTTTAACTTCTGACTATTTCTGATTATCTGTATGAATTGACTTTTGAGGATAAGCTGGAAATGAATGTTGTACTCTGGACTCTTGAAACGAACACCATCTAAAACAAAGACTTGTTTTCATGGGATGGGAACATTTCCTCAAGTTAATAAATGTTTGCTGCCATGGAAGCAGTTTTAAAACATTTTATAATATAGCAGTAAGTCTAGTATATCTCTGGTAGGTACTTTGGTTTAGAAATCCAATTTAAATATAATTTTGACTTTTTCTTGGACTGCCATGTTGTTTATGTCTTTGATTACAGAAGTCTCTGTTAAATAGTCGGCCCAAAGAGTTATTGTGTTCTGAGTTTGCTGAAGCTGCTAACGAAGCTGTGGTTTGTATCTTAAATTTGTTATATGGAATTATTACAATGATGGTCATCACAAAAGTTTCTTACATTTGGGGGAAGGGTTCTGCAAGTTTTACATAGTATATATTATATCATTGTAATACAAATTAAAGAGTCACTCAATATAGCTGTATATCAATATTATACAAATGAACTAACATAATTTTATATTGCCACCCTTGGTACATAGTACCAGCATTTGAGATATAGTTTGAGTCAGCAGATAATCCCCAATTGGAAAAAGAGGCATATTTTGGCAGTCAGCACTGATCTCTTGTGCGATTCCAGCAAGTAACTTAATCTTGTTTCTGCCATTCCTTCTCCTACCTTTCTTCTTAGCTTAAGCAGAATCGGGTATGTGACTGGCATAATGTGCTTTTGGATCTTCACCAGGAGCTCTAAGTATTGGTCTCAGTCCTGTAAATTGTAGTTTGTTCCATAAGTAATGGAGCTGATAAATTTTGGTTGCCTGTGGATGTATTGTAGATGCCCAGCCTACTCCTCTAGTGACCGTAAATAGCCCGTTTCTCCTTCAGGTCTCCTATTGCTTGATTTTCCTGAGAGTAATCCCAGTCCCCTGCTGGAAGGTGGGCAAGAGGCATGTCAGGGCACGTTTTGGTGAATAAGTGATGACTGGCTGGTCGAATGCATATCGGTCAGCAAACAGATAACTTGTTGAGATCACGCTAAAACTTCCCTTCAGTAAGGAGGTGTTGAACCAGCTCCATCCTCCAGCCAATGATGTTCTTGTTAGACTTTGAGTCCTTCTTTGAGTCCTCTGCCTTTTTGTGGTATTTGGTTGGAACTGGCCAGTATGTTGCACAGTTAGGTAGAAGGCATGGTTGATTGTCAGACAGATTATATGACAGCATAAGTCTCCTTTCCTTAGGAAATGAAACTAAGGAGACAGCATACATTGCAGTAGGGCTTACACAGTTTAATAAGTTAGGCTACAACTGAAATTCGAATGTAACATTTACATTTTATGCTTATGGTCCATTTTATGCTTATGGCTGCAGATAACCTTTCTCCTTGGATACAGTATATGTTTTCAGAACTGTGGAGCACCGCATAATATTTTTCTTTCTCAAGAAGAGTGGAAGTTCTACTGCTCATAAAAAGTTTTAAGTAAATGAATTCTTGCAGACCAATTGGTGTGATGGTGAACCCAGATGCAGGATGTCATATGCAACGTTGCCCCAGTGTGTTACTACTTGACTACTTGTTACTACTTGACTACTTGTCTGGGCTAGATGTACAGTGTCTTCTGAACAGTGTTCTGTATAGAAGTGGATCTTGTGTCATCTTTGTTAACGTATCTCTTTGCTCTTTTCAACAACTTGTAAGATGTTTGTATTGACTAGTTATGCTTTCATTTCAGTCCTTTCATTTTTTTTGTATGGGCTTTTCTGCCAGCCTGATTCAATCAAGCATAACACACCTTGATTTCTGTCTTTCTAATTGTGCACAGTGTGCAGTACTGATTTTCAGAAGTATATGCAAATTCAAATTTCACATGGCTAATTTGAGGGGGAATAGTTTATAACTATAAAAATAGTTTATAACTATTTTTTAGCCCAGGAAGATAATTTCCCAGAGCATACCGTAGAAGAAGATATTTTATATTCTGTACCTTATCCAAAGATCCTGTCTTATAACTGCAGTATCTTCAATATAAAGAGTATGATTTGCAGGAGAACAGCATATGGTTTGGGGCTGGTGCGTAGCATCACCAGTGCCAGTGAGATTTAGAGTGATTGCCTCTATTCTAAGGTCTCATCAATAGTAAACCACCTTTAGAATACAGTCACTAAAGAAAAGAATAACTTTTAAAGTAGAAAAATTACAGCATTCTTAGCTAGTTTTACAAGTTTATGAATTACTACATTTTAATTGGGTATCCCTTTTAAACATATATTAAAAACTGAAAGCATGTAGAACATGTAACAACTTACATTACGTTTCCAGGTTTATGATTTTAACTACGTATCATTAAGTCCACAATAAGACAGTTCTCGACATGGACATTCGCATAAAATGTTCACTTGAAGCATGTGCTGCTAGTTAGAAATGTTCAGTGTCCCTTTTTCTTGTGATTCATAAAATGAATGTAACAGAGAAAGAGGATAGCTGTTGTGGAAAGTTGTTACTACAAAATATGGAAAACGAGATCTAAAGGTATGTTAAAACAAAAATAACCTTCAATAGCTGTTCTAAATTAGGCAGAGCTTAACGGCTAAACAGACATGCTTCAAGTTATTATTTGAAAAATTATTCAGCTGAGGTGCAGTTCATCCATTCACATCTTTTAGTTGGAAGGCTGGCTCTTTTGAAGCCAGTGACAAAACTGCCAGTGACTTTGGTGGCATCAAGAGCCCATCAATATACTCCAACATACCCGAGCTCCATTTTCATCCAAGAAAAGATAACACTGTCATAGGTCTGTTTCATATAGTATGAACCCATCGTTGTCCTGGGCTGGCCAAAATGATTGTGGGTGGTACGGGATACAGGGTTGCATAGCCATCATTGTCACACTATGCTATTAAAAGTAGGGGAAGGTTGTTGTTGCTGGAGGGGAATTTACAGAGGGTTCCTGATGGTAGGAACGCTTTAAAACTTCCATCCTACATGGAACTGACGGTTTGGTATTTTTAGTATATGGAATAGTTTTTAAAAACTTGTTTTGATATCTGAATTACTACATTAGTAACTTTTTTTTTCATTTTGTAGTATTACATCGCTCTTTTGTATGTGAAAGTAAATAGCCATTTCACAAATATAAGTGTAATGTGATATCGCTGAGGTTCAGTGAATTAGAACAGAGCTCTGCTTTTCCCTACTTCAGATAAGACACGAGCAGTGTAGTGCTTTTCAGATTACTGAACACTTAATGAATTTCGAGATGAGATTATCCAGTTCATAGCTAGATAGTTTGAAGGTATGCTTTCTTCAAACATGACAGCTCTTCATTAAAAGCTGCAGGTGTAATTTCAATTTTCATAGCATAGTCTTAAGTTTCTTAAGGGCAAAAGCAAACCTTATTCTAAAAATGTTCAGTTTAGCTACAAAAGTTAAAAGATTGATTAAAAATGTGAGAAAATTTGAAGATAACAGCTAAAATTCTTTGTTTATTCAGTACAAAATCCCATGAATATTTGGAGTGTGTTTGTTTTGTTTTAAGTTTAGTTTTTCAAGGCGGACACTGAAATTTCAACTGAACTAAGAGGTGGGAAAAGGAAAAGTATGCTTTTTATATGTCTTTAAACTGTATCAACAGTAAGTGATAATGATTGGTAGCATTATTTTTTTGTGGTACGGAATTATTTCACAAAACGTGGAAGTGGACTTACACATCCATCCAGTCAACAAAAATCCATTGTACTAGTCTTAGTTTAGCAGAGTTGAAAATAGATAGGTTGAAAGACTGTCATCTTCCTTAATATGATCTTATTATAATGTATACAAAATACATTAGGATAAACAGACTTTAAAATGTGAATTTTAAAAGTTCTTTGGAAAAAGGATATAAGCAAGCAGCTGGCTTAAAAAAATTCTGCCTGTCTCTACTAACCTCTTAATGATGTTCCTTCTAGCTCATACAGTCGTCTTTTCAGTCCACTGAGTGAATAATAAAGGACTTTCCCCCTTCCTGTTCCCCTGTCAGCAGGGTTGGTTGAACTGTAAAGCTGCCTAAAT
Source organism: Aptenodytes forsteri (assembly GCF_000699145.1). NCBI lineage: Eukaryota > Metazoa > Chordata > Aves > Sphenisciformes > Spheniscidae > Aptenodytes > Aptenodytes forsteri. Next base: position 2,630,084 of record NW_008795863.1, on the reverse strand, counting down.
AGTTTGTAAGTATATCCTGCCATACTTTATTAATCTATGCTTAAGATTGCAGGGATTCAAAACATTGTAAAATACACAGTATCGTGCAGGCTCAGGCAGTAGTATGACTGCAGAACAAGAAAATAGATTCCATTTTATAAATTCGTATAATTCTCCCATTGAAATGCTTTCTAAACAGTATTCCTTGTTTTTATTTTGGAAGTCTAATGCTGACTTTCTGGGACTCAGTTTAGTTGGTATGGCCTCTGACTATTTTTATTCCACTTCCTAAGAAACGTGGATGTCAACAGAAGCCTTTTTCCAATCCACACATTGTCTGGAAAATCTTACATACTACATGAAAGTTAATCTACTTACCTGAAGACCCAACTTCTTCCTGAAATATCTTGGATCTTTTCCAGCATCAGCAAAGAAAGGTCGTAGTTTGGAACTATCATATACAGGAGCATTGTTGAAAAAATAACTCGGTGTTTAAATTTAAACTTCATTGTTATATGTTTAGTTATTGACCCATGTATCTGTGAAGAGAAGTGCATTTCTTCCTTCCTCTCTCTCTTCCTCTCCCTCCCCACCAAGGGAGGTCTGGTCCTCCTGCTACCTTTCTTCCTCTTTCCTGCTCCCCCATTAAAAACAGAGCTCCTCCACTTCATTATCATTTTCCCGAGCAGCCCAGCCCCGGCATGCTTGGTCACAAGATTCACTTTCCACTCTTGCCAGCATCCCTACAGATTTCTTTGTCCTAGATAGCACTTCCCCAGTGAGACACCAGATGACTTATGGAGATTAGACTAAGGGTGACCAGTTCTGTGAGAAGAAAGTGGGACGCATCTGGGCTCTGTTTGCGTGGGAATCCTCCTGGTATGCAGAAACTTTCTCCTTCCATTATGTTATCACCTATGGGAGAATCCAGCAAAACTCTTTAAATGGATAGCAGGTTTTTGCTTGCAGCAGAAGTTTTCTTTTTGACTTGAATTAGGATCCGGATTAGTGCTAGTTTTTGGTCATCCGGAGATTTTCTCAAAGAGCTGCTGTTCCTTGGTGGGATTTTTTTTTCTTATTTCCCCCTTAGGGATGATTTTGCATTATCTCCATGGTAAATTGTCGATGGAGTTTGGAGAAAAGAAAGCAAATATAGCAATATATCTAAGAAAGCCCACCTACAAGGACTGCTATCAGTCAAACTCTGTGGGCTTCTGAACAGAGTAGATTGGTGAAGGGAAGTAGAAGGGAATCAACGTCTTCTGGGTGTTGATCTGGTTACTCCATTGCCCCTATCCTCTACAGATGATTAGTTTAAAGGTTCAGCAAGATGGTAACAAGTTCAGAACTCGGCAGTATTTTAGATTATCCTTTTGTCAGCTCAGTTATGGTAGTGAGCATTAGGGTGGGTGTGTGGAAGGTCCTATAAGATGCGTAGATCGTCCCTTCTCCTGATTGATGTGCTTTCTTTTTTTTAAAGAAAAAAAAAGGGACCTCTTTATTTTAGAAATGTCACAGTTAAGAAAACTGTCCATCTTATTTCAAAATTCTTTGGAAAACTTTTGTCTTAACCCCAAATTATGTACTACCGTCATTGAGATTGGTATAATCTTTTTGTTAATACAGATGGAAAACTCAGATTCCAAATAATATTCCAACAATTAACTCTGAAGTTATTACTGATATCCTAAAATAGTAATGAATAACGATTCTTATTGAAGTATCTCAAAATTTCCTAGAGACGACAGTAGGGTTTTTTTCTAAATTGTATATGGGGAAACTGAGCCACCAGAGGTCACAGAGAATAGTTGGCAGAGCCAGAAATAGAGCTCAGGCTTTTCCACTTTCAGCTCAATGTTCTTGTTACTGGATACCACCAGATGGTCTCCAGATTATTCAGTAAATAAGCCTCTGCATCCTCCATAAATATTCCGCCAAAGCCAACTGGCTGTGTCTCACGCTTGCTAGTTCCCAGTCTGTGAGAGTGGCTGACTTGGCAGGTGATGCTGTGGCTGGCCCCATTGAGCAATCCTCTATTCTGCAGGTTCACTAGTTTTACCAGGCAGAACAATCTCTTCTCTACCACTGTTTTTAGCAATTCTTCTCTGCATCATAAGGAACTTTTTTTTTACTGTAAAACTCTTCTGTGTATGCTTGAGGCAAACAATCTGATTTAAAGAAAAAAAAACCTCTTCTGATAACTGCCTGCAGATGTCTGAAAAGTGTCTAAAGAAATATTTTATCTGCTTTTAAAATCTGGATGACTTAATTGTAACTGTCTGTGTGCCTTGAAATTCAGGGGGTAGAAATATATATATACATGCACTCATGTCTCTGTGTGTGTGTGTAGCATAAATACCAGATGGGAGAGGAGGTTCATGACTACAAAACAAACTGTTTTCTAGTCTTTCTTAATTCACTTCTTCACTTCCTAGTTCATAGGCCTTTTGCTTCTATCTGTTCTGGTGAGGGTTTCATGGCTCTCCAGTTCTTCAGGATTTTGCCTATACCATAATATGTGCCTCATAGATGTGTCTGAACTAACCCTTATGTGTCCGATATTCTTCTGTTGGTGAGTTTAGTAGCATAAGTCTAAATGCTGGCCAGTGGCAGCTTTCCTCAGTTCACAGTGCTACCATAGTTGTGCTGCCAGTGTTTTTCAAAAACTCAGCTTCGTCCCAACTAGATGGTTAGCTACAGGAGCCGAATTCACTGCAGGAGCTGCAGGGTGGATGAACCAGCTGACTGGAATGGACATTTGACTGCTATTCTCCAAAACTGGGGGAAGCAGTTGGTCAGCTGGAGGCAGGACTGCCATTCACAAGGACCTTGGCACGATCTGCAGTGCTGGGCTGCCAGAAACCTCAAAGAGTTCAACAAAGAGAAGTGCTGTGTCCAGCACCTGGGACAAAACAACCTTGAGTATCAGTATGGACAGGGGATCAGCTGGCCAAGTAGCAGCTCCACCGAAAATGATCTTGGAGGCCTGGTAGAGACGTTAAACATGAGTCAGCAGTGTCTTGTACACACTAAGTTGCGTTAGGAAGAGTGTCAGCTGGTCAGGAGAAGGCATTATTCCCCTCTACACAGCACTCATGAGGCTGCATCTAGGGCATGTGTCCAGTTCTGCACCCGTCCAGAAATGTCAGAAGACTGCAGCGAGTCCAGTGGAGGAATCACTAACAAGGTTAGGGGCGTGAAGCATATGGCATGTGAGGAGAGGCTGAGGGAAATTATCTTGTTTAGCCTGAAAAAGAGAAGGCTAAGGCAGGATTTAATAACAGTAAGCCCCCACCTAAAGGAGGAGGGAAGTTACAGAAACAGAACCAGACCCCTCTCAGAGGTGCACAGTGATGAGACAAGAGATGACAGACACAACCTGCAACAAGGGAAGGTCGTATTAGACATTAAGGAAAAAAAATCGCAGTGGCCAGACATGAGCAGGTTGCCCGGAAAGGCTGTGGCATCCCCATCCTTGGAGACTTTCAAAACTCAGCTGGACAAGGCCCTGAGCATCCTGCTGTAAATGTGACGTGAGCCCAGCTTTGAGCAGGAGGTCGGACTGGATGATCCAGGGACCCCTTCCAACATAAATTTCTCTGTGATTCTGTGTCTGTACCTTTGCATGCCGGAGACTTGTCTCCTTGCAGGGTGACAGGCTTTGGTGCACCTGTAATCAGTGAGACTGATTGACATCTTCCTTGCAAAGAAAATACAGCTATATATAATGAATATAACAGAACCAAGAATTCTAAAGCAAGAAGCAGCCTGCATATATTTTTTGTTCTCACCTGGAGTTACAGTTTTTTACAGCTTGAACAACTCGTAGATGGAGTTTGCACTCTTGGTTTATAAATTTTCTTGAACTTGGCGACAGAGAAAGAGCATCTTGTGAAACAACATTCATGCTATACAGATTGAATCATCAACAAAAAGCATCTAGATTAGCAGCTGAAGACCTTTTGTAGCTCAGCTGTGTGGATCTCAGTTGTCCAAGAGCCAAATAAACCTGTGAAGAAGTGGCCAGGGTGGTGATGGTATAAGATGATGACAGAAAGCCAAGGTATTAATTGGTGTCAGAGTTGCTCCTCTGTTTCGGGTAGCCTAGTTGAAACTATTTTCCATTGCAAGCGTGTTTCCTCTACCCTCCCCACCATTGTGTAATTGTTGGCCACCATCCCTCACAACCTGAAGACAACTCACCAAGAAGTAAGATACACAGTCTTACAGGGCCAGAACAACAGAGAAATTACATGACACAGAAATTACAGGTCCCTCTTCAAGGGACAGTGCATTTAAAGAGGTAGCATGTAGAGGTAAGAGTCAGAATTGGGCAATATACCATTAAACTGTCTGCTTGGACAATTTCCTCGTTGGTGGGGTCTTTCCTGTGACCTGTCACTTCTGCTGCAGCTTTTCTGGGAATTCTCAGTCTTCTCTGTTGGTCAGTGTTGTCCGCGGCCACCGGTTTTGTCTATGTACGGTAGAGGAAGGGAGCTGGGCAACTCTGCTGTGAGTTCTCCCATCTCCACAGGCTTTGACTGAAAATTGGAAGATAGGGCAATTTATCTGCCTTTGTCTGTCAGCTTCAAAGTTCATTTGGTTTAAAAATAAGTCATGAGATGGAGGTCAGCTGCCTTTTCATGCAAATCAATGTCATGGTTTCAACTTAATAATTTTGGTACGGTGGAAATTGTTGCTCATTTGTTGCAGTATGTTCTCAAGTTTCTCTGCCTGGCCTATAGATGCTCTAAAAAGTATATGAAAACTGAAGAGTAGAGGAGAAGGGAGAGAGATGTTTATCGTAAACTCTGCTTAGATTTTCAGACTTTACCAGTGTTGGTTATGCAATTTTAAAGTTTCACTTTTAAAAACCCTCAGTAATTGAGTCCACTTAAAATGTGAGGACAGCAAGGAATTTTATGAAACCAAATCAATTGATTTTTGCAGTATAATATTTCTTTGTAAGTACAGACACGTATCACCATGCTTTATGATTATTTTATGTACTAAACCTGTAGGAACCAGAAGTAGGGATTTCCTATCGCTGCTGTCAAAACTGACTTCGGAATCTGCCAAGCGTGTTGACATTGGAAAATGTAGACTCACGGGAATAGGGATAATGTGTTTGTGGAATGCTGTCAAGGCTGCTAGCCTTAAAAGTAGACATTTTTATGCATGATACACACAACCACCTGACAAACCGTATTGTCCTCTTGCTCTTTCGGTTGCTTTCTAGTGGCAGAATTGAAGTGTGATTTAAGAGTTATTCTGAACTTTTGGAGAAGAGGATTATTCTACATGAGGGGAGGAAAAATACAACCCTCATCCACTTGGAAGAATGTGGCAGAGGAAAGTGTTTACACAGGTTTATGTCATGCTCAGCTGTACACTAAAACAGCTGCTTGCTCTAATTTAAGACCAAGAACATTGACAGTGTCCACTGAAAACACTGGACCTATTGTGTTAGCAGTGCAGATAACCAATAGTTGGCATCTAAGCTAGTGCTTTCTTTTCTTTCCCTTTCATTTTTTTCTTTTTTCTTTTTTTTCCTTTTTTTATTTTATTGCAGGGCCTCTCCGTGATCCTCGTTGCAGAGCCTTTTGAAAGCAGTTCCCATTTTCATGCTTTTACACACATATGCACATGCATGCCCTATTTGCCTTACTTTTCACTGTTTCCAAACATTTTGAACCTGGGGCCGTAAAAGAAGATGAGACCCTAACCTCATTCGTTTCTTCCTACAATGTCTAATGGATAAAAAAACCCTAAGGATTCTAAATTGTAACCTTCAGCTTCAAGTATCCTTTGCTTTAAGCACAGATTTTTGGTTTTAGCGATTCACCAGTTAAAGTTAGTGTGAGGTTTTATTTCTAGGGAAAAGTTAGGAACATAGTTTCAGGTATTTTCTTCAGCTACTGAAATCCTATGCCTGATTTTAAGGCATCGAGAGCTATGCCCCTTTTTGTGCCTTGTTCTGTTTGGCAGCTGAGGCCTCTGACTTGAAGGGAAACCCTTCTTTGAAAATGCTGAGTTCACAGAACTTCTGAGCAGAGGGCACGAAGTTCAAAGTGTTGTTTGTGAAAGAGGTTTTGTCCGCAAGGTCTCCTGAATCTGCTTCTTCACATAGATTTATCACATTCATAAATGGGCATTTGCTGCTTTTCCCTTAAGGTAATAGAGGTAATATGAAGTTCCGCATGTAGTGTCTTCTTTATTATTGATCTCCAAAAGACTATCTATCTGAAAGGATCCTTGCACACTGCATGTGAAAACAAAAAACTGAGGGGTTCCACTGACCAGACTTCAACAAACGAGGACACCCCATCCAAAACTATTAACTCATCATGAGAAACTACATTCTCATCAGACTGAAAAACAAACTAATTTCCACATCTTTCTATCTCATTTAAAATAATAATAATAATAATAATAATAATAATATTTTTAAAATCCCTCTTAAAGTACTTTCCTTTCTGTGTGGGAAGGCAGCGGTGGCATGCTACCAAAAATCATCCAAACTTAAAGGACCAGACAGCCTAAAAACAGAGAAGTCCCGCTTCCCTCATCCCTTTGAAGGACCTCCCCTGCTTTATGGGTTAGTGGAAAGAAAATCAGCTGGAGTCGGGGTGGATCTCCAGGGTTTGCCAGCCAAGGCGATCCCGGGTTCTCATTCCAACACCAAAATCACATTTTTATTTCTGGAGAAACTCAAGTAACAAGGGAAACCAATCTTTTTCATTCCTGCATGTGTAGAAAAAGTAATAAGGAAAACAGATGAATGACACCAGGTATACTATTATACTAGTTTTCAGTTCTCTCAAACTGTGCAGCTCTAGTTGATACGTGTGACTGTTCAGAGATAGAGGTGAACAACTGTAATTTAAACCCTTATGTAGAGAAGTCTATGGACAGGACATGGACAGGAAGATATTTTTATTAGCAGTATTGGTCATAAGCATATCAAATCTTTAAGCCATTGTAGCGTATTATATGTCGTCTTTAAGAAAAAAAAAAGATGCAAAATCTCTGTAGAACAGAGCAAAAGAAACTTAGCTGGTACTCTCATCTTTGTATAGTAGTCTTGTTGCACAAGGTGCTGTCAAAGTGTTTGGGGGTTTTCTGATTCCTCTAAGGTTTTTGTAGTGTGAGTGGTGTTTTGGGTTTTTTTTTCTGTTGGGCATCACTTTTTGCCTAAGTTATTTTACTTTCCAGAAGCTAAGATAGAGGAAGAAGTTCCAGTTGATGGAGATGATTTGTACAGCAAATGCAAACAAAATCTTTAGAAAAAATGAAGACCATAAGGTTAATAGATACTTAAGAATATATTAACAGTTCAAAAGAATGCCTAAAGTTATCTATATTTCTACATATTGTTCTCAAAGGTATTGGAAGTAACAAAAGCAGTAACACTAAAAGCAGTCTTTCTAGTGTCACTCAAAGGGGAAGCCTTCAGTTCGATACATAACTGTGAACAGTCTAATAACTACAAACTGTCCCACTTGGAAGCCCCTGAATCATTTCTCAGAGAGAAGGAAAACTCAGAGGTTATATGGAGTAGATACTATTGTCCCATTTAAATTCTCTCTTTCTCCCAATCTTACCTCCTCCAGCCCTGTCATACATAGCCTGTTACAATCAAATGTTCATTTTCTTAGGGGAGCATTTTCTCTTGGGGACATAACAGAAGAGCTCAGGGAATTTGAGGAAAGGTGTGGGGTTTTTTTCTTCTCCAAGGTTTTTTATCTCAAAAAAGAAAATAGAAACAAAGGATTTAGAAATAGAATAGAAATAAAGGAACTCTCGCCTGGAAGGACACACATTTCTCCTGAGTTGACATGCAAAAAGTGTTTTTCAGAGGCAATTTATTTCTAATTCAAGTCTGTGTAACAGTTTATTTAAAGAGATGAAAATGGGGATCAAAGACCCCAAACTGAGAAAAAGGTGATGATTAAGATGATCGTGATTTAGATTTGAAGAAGTAATTTTTTTAAATTGTCAAGTTGTTGAGCAGAATCAAACAAGGCTGTGCTATTTAGAGGGAGGAAAAAACAACCTAAGTAGCACTTAGTCTAGCTGCTACTGTTTTTGCAAGAAATCAAGCTATTTGCAAAAACCTGTAAGAAACCACTGAACGTATCTAAAGAAAAACAGTCATACATAAGGAAGAGTAGTTCAGCAATACTTCGCCAGACAGGGCTGCAGCAGCGTTCAGGAGGGTCTCTCTGCAGAACTGCTGCAGTCGGAGTGAACGCTGGTGCACAAGTTAAATGTGGTATCTGCCTGAAGTTAACTGGTTGGAAAGCAAACTCTGTGAGTTTATCTCAATGTGTTCAGGATGCCCCCTACTACAGGAAGTCATCTGAACTGGATGAAGAGGGACTACAACAATTTTTTTATTGCTCTAGGAAAGGAATTTCCTATTCTAAAATCAGAAGTGTTGGACAATGGGACCATCTAGAGACTCTATCCAGTGGAAGAACAAGTGAAGGCAGAAAATCAGTTCCCAGATGCTTTTTGAAGATACAGGAAAACTGTCAGCAGAATCTAAAATAAAGTTCTCAAAAAAGTTTCCCTTTGCTGTCAGGTCATATGTGCAACTCATGAGATTCTGTTGCTTAGACAAAACTTAACTAGTGATCACCTACAACTGAACATAATGGAAAAAATTTTAAAAATCTAAGACCATTATTATTTTAGCAATTGTGAAAAAGAAAAGGAATTTCTTGCCTGTGCCCAGATCATAAGGAAATATATAAGGATCAAAGACAACACTTACGGAAAACTTAGAATGTTTCTGTTTGTTTACTTTTGCATGTTTTTACTTCATTTTATGTTTACAGGACCTTAATGTTTGAAGTCCAGAAACAGTAATCAGACTATCAGTATGAGCTGTTGGGAAAAGAAACTCCACCTCTAATATATGAATTTTTAAAAAATCATTTCCTTCCATATAGGAAATAAGTGCAAGTTAAAATGTGTTGATGATCATTTAAAGAAAAGTATTGACTGTAGTAGTTCATTATGTTTATCCTCATGATAAACTTCCATTTATTATTTTGAAGGATAAACATAGATTTTTTTTTAACTCTTATAGCCACTGAAAAATGAAGATGTATAATGATGTAAAGATGCATGAGGTAAAAAAATTTGCAGCTCCATGGCAGTACATTTGTACGTAATAGCACGATAAAATCAGGATTATCCTGTGAAGTTTCCCCTTATTTCTGTGAGATGATTACTAAGTATAAAAAAAACAGGAGACGTTTCCAGCTTTAAATCTCAAAGCTCCAGAACGGAGCAGGTCAGGCAGGAGCCGGTGAATCAGAATGGATCAGACAGCATCCACCGAAAGTGTGGAGCAGATTCTTGCAGAGACCGAAACCTGCAAAATGCTCAGGGATCCTCCAAACAAAGGAGACCAACTGGTTCTTTAAGGGAAATGCCCTTCCAGTTTGAACCATTTGCTGTTACTTGCTGGTGCTGGCATCCGGACAGAGTATCCCTCCCTCATACATTCCTTTCTCGCTAGATATATAATTATTCCTTTACATGTTGTCATAGTTTTAAGCTCCTGACTCAGATTTCTTAAATACCATCTAAGACAACTGTGTATTCCCTTCTCAGAAACAAGGGTCAAGGGTAGCCTGGAAGGAGACACAGTTGCTCTCCACTCTAACCACTTTCTCCCCATGGCTTGCTGCTCTGTGCTCAAGCAGAGATTCTCTTCAAGAGGAGGTTTTCTAAAGATTTCTTAAGATATAAATTTCTGTTAATAAAAACATCTTTTGGACTTCAGTGGCACTTTGCATCTGTCCCACTACCGCTATGGAGTCAGATGGTCACTTCCTTTCATCCAGAATGACACTGTTGGTCCCCAGCTGCATCGGTAAGAGTCGCTTCATTCGTGCCTACTGCCACAACACTTCCAGGCTTTGCGAGACTTGAGAGCAAGCTGTTACCAAGTCAAACCTTTTTACCTCATCTCTGCCATTGCATAATCCGGACTGTTGCAGGCAACCCCAATATAGCAATACGTGATGAAAGTGGTTAGGGAGGAGTGTCCCCCATTCAGCTGTGCAAGCAGATGGTGCTGTGGTGGAAAGGGCACACTCAGCAAGAGATCTAATCAGTAATCTACGTCTTGCGAACCAGCCACGCAGGGATGCAACTGTATCCTCATACGTAGTCATAAGATGTGCATATCAATAATAGACACAATATTCATGTTGCTGTGTTGTCTGATACAGACTTCTCTGCAAACACAGAAAGTGCGAGTTTTCTCAGCTTTTACTCAGGCTGGGGAGACAGTTGATCCGGTTCTTACAAATTCCTGCCAGAATAGGGGCAAAGTCTTTTATATGCCTTTTATTGTCTTTCTTTTTATCCATCAGAGAGCAAGGAAAAGAAAATAGTTCAAAGAAATAGTAATTATACAAACATAAGCAAAACAAAAATTTCCTGACATACTTCAGTTATCCTAGGGAATTAACCAAATTTAATTGCTGGACAATCTGGATTGTTTTTTTTTAAATTGTTCTACGCTAGCCCCCTTTTCTTTCCTGATTTTTATGGCAGATATATTTGTGTTTTGGGCTCAAGCTTCAACTTGTGGAGTTTGAAATTGTGCACCTGTGGCATGTCACAGGCTCACAGAGTGGTTGAGGTTGGAAGGCACCTCTGCAGGTTGTCTGGTCCAGCCGCCCTGCTCAAGCAGGGCCACCCAGGGCCAGTTGCCCAGGACCATGTCCAGGAGGCTTCTGAATATCTCCAAGGACAAGAGACTCCACAGCCTCCCTGGACAACCTGTGCTCGGTCACGCTCACAATAAAAAAGTGTTTCCTGCTGTTCAGAGGGAACCTCCTGTGTTTCAGGTTGTGCCCATTGCCTCTGGTCCTGTCACTGAGCACCACTGAAAAGAGCCTGGCTCCGTCCTCTTTCCACCCTCCCTTCAGGTATTTGTACACATCGGTAAGATCCCCCTGAGCCTTCTCTTCTCCAGGCTGAGCAGTCCCAGCTCTCTCAGCCTCTCCTTATAGGAGAGATGCTCCAGTCCCTTCATCATCTTCCTGGCCCTTCACTGGACTCTCTCCAGTATGTCCATGTCTCTCTCGTACTGGGGCACCTAGAACTGGACCCAGCACTCCAGCTGTGGCCTCACCAGTGCTGAGCAGAGGGGAAGGATCACCTCCCTCAACCTGCGGGCAACACTTCTCCTGTTGCAACCCAGGATACCGTTGGCCTTCTTTGCAGCAAGGGCACATTGCTGGCTCGTGTCATTGCTGGTATTCATTTAGAAACTTGTTGGTTTTTTTCTCTAAGCTTGCTTCAGAGTGAAATAATCTGTCTTAAATTGTTCTTTTGACCATCGGAAGGTGAAGTTGTGTGTGCTTTTCAAGATTATTAGTCTGTCTTTGGGGCACTGTTTCAAATTTCTTCACAGTTTATGTACGTACAGTTCTTTTGATCACTAAAATGGCATGTGAAGTCCTTTTCAAGATCTGAAACTTAACATTACGTATCATTGCTTAAAAGCCAGTTAATAGCTGTTCCTACATAGAGTAAGGAACTATTTACTTACCTCTTTCAAGTGATATTTTCTATACTTACAGTCTGTTCCTGTACAGGAAAGAGAAGATGGGCTTGCTGGGTTTTCTTACACGGGTTTTCTTGAATTAGTGTATTTTAGTTAAGAATTCATTAGAAATCTGTAAGAAGAGTTTTGATTATTTTGAAAGACCGTTTCTAATTGTTCTGTATTAATGCTAACATTTTGAAAATGGGCATCTGCTTCCTTATGGTTATTTTTTATTTTCATTGATGTATGCCCTTTTTTTAAAGCTAGGATTATGAATAAGTTGGAACAAATAGTATCTAAATAGATTAATTATGTCAGAAGCTGTTACGACACTAGAAATTGCAGGTTTATTTTGAAAGGCACAATCACATGGAAAAACACAGCAAGTATAAAACTGCGTCAGTTTTTTGAATTTATATTCTTTTCCCCTATCTTCTATAGGTCTTCCTTATTAAAAATTCACTGACTTTGGGCCCATATGTCTGTTACACATTCATGATAAAGGGGGTACAGTTGTGGCAAAAGATATTCTAGTCAAGTCTTCAAACAGGAATTAGGCAAGACTGAGTTGGAGTCATGATTACTCGGAGTGTGCAATCACCTCACTGTGTTGAGCAGCGGTTTTGGTAGCAGTTCTCATTAGGAGGTCTATGGTCATTTGCTGGGGCCCATTTCATGGACACGGGTCTGATTTTGCTCCTTCCAGATTCAAGAGTTCCCCACTGGCATTTGTAGCGTGAGACAAACGGTGTCTCTGTACTCACAACTTGTCTAGAAGTTGGCTAGCCAGGTTTGTCATCTGTAACTTCAAAAGCATGATATTGTGCTTGATTTGGGAGGGTTGCTTCGTTGATTTTTCCTTCAAGTAAAGGTAGACTTCTTTAGAAATTGTTACAAATTAAGGTTCAAGAGTGTGTTATGCAGTTTTTCATTTTGGTTTCTGTTTTTCCTGGACAGAACCATTTTTCTTAGGCTTTGAAAATGAACAGCTGAGTATTTCAGTTGTTTGCGTACACCTGAAATAGATCATTTCAGTTGTTTTATGGTGTCAAATAAGAGTAAGTCTCCAACATTCATTTTGATTGTGGAAAAGTTTGCTTCGGTTGTTTGCATGGGCACAGTCATTTTTACTGATCATTTAATGTTCCAGCAACAATTTAAATCTTGCATTTTTTTCCTTTTTTCTTTTTTAAATGCTGTTTCAATTTAATTAAGTAGAGGAAAACTTTGTATTCTTTCTCATTAAAATGGAAACTCTATTCATTCTCTTTGTTTTCATTCTCTTTGTTGCAATGTTAATGGCAGATCCTAAGCACAGGTGTGGTGTAATCAACTATGAAACTATTTCAGAAGCTAAGCCTCAGGACGATTGTGCCGTGACAGTTTGCAAAAGAAAAGATTAAGATTTGAGCATAATCTTTTGCAAATTTAACTTCCCTGGGAGGTGGAAAACTTAAGAAAATCACGTTGCTCGTTTAGAATATCCCTTCTCCCCAGAAATCCATGGTGTATGGTGGCTGAGGTGTTCTGTAAGATTATTTGAAAATTAGGTGATGTATTCATGTTGATCAAGGGAATCTGTGTTAGGGATCTAAAGAAAACATTGTAGGATTAGCAATTACAATAATTGTCGTCTTCAGTCTGTTGACTGCAGTTAGATCAGTGGGAGCAATACCATACATGTACTTTATTGCATCTATCAGAACAGATGAGGAGTTGAATGGGAAGCAGTTTTTAGAAATACTCTTGAGCCTTTCTGAAATAAATGAAGTCCTTTATGTACGCGTGTGTGTGTGTGTATGTGTGAAAAACTGCTGGGCTTTTCCATGGTACTTGTCTAAATGACTTTTCATTGTTTTCTTAATACAACATGTACGCTGGTATCTTCTGTGTGGGTACTGAACGTTTCTTTTAGACTTAGATGTAACTTAGACTTAGGTGTCACACTTGTGCTTTGCAGACAATGCATGCTCCAAGAATACTTCATAAAAAGCTGTATGTACCACTGCAGTTGAAGAAGGACACTTGAAACTTGAACATGATTTTACTGCAGTAGGCTGGTTTAGTAGTAAGGAAACCTTCATAAGAAAATGTGGCTCTGTGTACCTACGTTTGCTTTCAAAAATTCGACCGCTGAAGAAACATGGTACTGTCTTGAGAGGGCAGTCATATGGGACAGTGCAAGACAATCTTTTCCATGTGCCACGAGACAGTATTAGAATTTTTTTCTTTTCTATTAAACGAACTATAAGAAGAAATATTTGTATTTAGAGGGTTTTTTTAATAAAAGTGTGGTGGACAGATTTTATTTTTATAATAATGTATTCCATGTTTCCGAATAGTCTGATTTAATATATAATGAAAAAATAAGTTTTATAAATCACGTAACGGCAAAGATTTTGGAGATACAAGCTACATTTAACTACTATAACTTGATTTAACTTAGTTAAAAAGGATTAGTGCTGCTGAAGGAATCAGTTTCCTATGGTAACATCAAAATGCATGTATAATATTCAATTATGAGTTACCAGGGATTGTGCTTATCCATGTCCATCTTAGCAATAGCATACCAATAAAAAAGTAATACAGTAGTGGCTTACTGTGTTGTTCACTTAAAGCACCAACCAAGTTTCAAGTAATTAGTAGGTATTCAATGCAGGTGGGACTGTAGTGTAATGTTTTATCTGTGTGCCAGTCAGCACTAATTTTGAAGGGGTGTTTTGAAATGACCACATCTTTTTCTGCTTGAATTAGTCCTGGCAGAAGTGGTAGGTTTCAGGAGCTGCGAGTGTAGAGAGGGGGTTTTTTCATGTTTGGAAGTGTCCATTCTTGCCTGCCAGCTACAGTGGCAGTGCGTTGCCCCTCTTGCCCAGGCAGACAGGAGCTTTCACCTGGATCTTCAAAGCAGCATAAGGATGAATGCCTTAATACAGTCTCAAGGGGTCTCCTGCCAGGTTATGAATGGCATTCCGAAGTCCACAAAAATTTACAATCAGGTTAATCTCAAATATTTGCACAGGCCTTTGAGAATGATCAGAAAATACTGCTGACCATATCCAGAATAAACATTTTCTACTGTAAAGTGAGAAAACTATGATTAAGCGGTTCTTTTGTGGATCTTGCTTTGCAACAACAACAACAAGAAGTATATATATTTTTAATGCAGCATTCTAATAATTTAAGTCACTTACAGTTTATCCTTATTTAAATGTTATAGCGTGAAAGAGAACAGCTTGGTCGTTCTAAATATACCTTGATTGTTTACTGCAGTGGGGTATCTTCTTCTGTGAGGTTATATTTTGCAGTTATTTCCATAAGAGGAAATTACTGATTTCATATTTAAGTTGTAATACTCCCCATTTCTATAATGGCACAAATATATCAACATCATAAGAATATGCATTCTTGAAATGACAGTTTATTTGAATCAATAAAATTTTAAAGTTCTTAATAACTTACTGATTTAAATCCTAAATGCATTTGGAGGGGGGGAGGGCATGTTCTAGCAGTCAAGAAATACACAGCTAACTTCAGTCAGAACTACAAAATTGATAAATATAATCTCAGCGGTTATTACAAATACAGCTGCTCATTAATTTTTCAGTGCAGCAGCCTTTCATCTGGAAATGCTGACTCATTGAAACCAAAAGTTTTTAAGAATCCAAGAAAACTTGGAAAAGCATCTCCTAACAAAACTGGCTAAATGCGCAGCCAGGGAGAGCTTCCAAGGCAGACGGTCAGAGCAGTCATCTGGGAAATTTGGATTTCTGCTCTGCCTGGTTCTCAGTCAGAGGGCAAAGCGAGATCTCTCTTTTCCCAGAGGACCGGCAGGACCACCAACTCACTGGATTTGCAGGAATTCTCTTTCTCTGTTTTGGGTAGTAAGTATAGGCTTAACTCTGATGTATGGTGAGATAAAACATACATACTGTTTTTTTAAGCACAAGTATCTTAAAAAAACTTTCCTGCTGGAAAAGTGAACAAACACAGCAGCGGTTCATGGTGTTGTGTCATTTTACTGTCCAAACAGAAAATAAAGGTCGCTCTATAAGGAAAGATCATCTAAATCCATTAAAAACAGACAATCTCAGCTCGCTTGAGCTGATTTTGCTAAAATGCCTATCCCCTCAGCACAAAGAGCAATAACCAGGAAATAACAAGGTCAGATATTATGCTCTTCATCCCTTTCACTTGCTAGAAAACACTTTCACCCTCAGCTAGTTTCCTCCCATAATCACAGCCGACATGCCAGGGCCTTCGGTTTGGAAAGGGTGGGGTCTTGGCTCCTGTGCTGCATGGCTGGATGTTGATGTGTTGTGCTGATTTGTAATCATTTACGTGCTGCATACTTCCATACGTGATTCCATAGTCACAAGTATTACTGTATTAAGTATCATAACAACTTGTAAAGGGCAGGGGAAAAAACAACTGTTCTGGACTTGGTTCGTACAGGGAAGTTAGAGAATTAAAATAGCAAAAGAACATCTATGCAGTGATGTGGAATAATGATGATATATTTCTCAGGATGAGGATATGTGTGTTGGATGTAGGGTATGCTAAGAGAGGATAATATGAAAAAATGTAAGAGCATTCCTGGTTCTGAATCTTAAGAAAAACATAGCGCTAAGTAAAACTATGACATAAGTAAGGTCTCAAGTAAGTCTTGTATGAGAAACTGAATAAAAATAAGTAAGTTATGTTCCATATAAAGAATAGTTTCAAAATTCCTTGACCGTAGAAAATACTAATTCTTATAAACGGAATATCTCTTAGGAATTTTGTTGAAATAGATTCCTAAAATGGGGATTCATGTCTTTATTTGACATTTGTCCCAACTCCTCATCAATCCTTTTGGGCAAAGCCAGAATCACGTTATAAAAATCAACCTTCTATTTATCTCTGCAGTTTAATCATTTGCAAATTATCATTCTTACTGATAGCGTCCATAATAATCTACTTGAGTAAGCATGCGTACGTTCCACTGGATGCATTTTTCCAGTTATGTGTGTGGTTCATTTAGGATTATTAGGAATTGCAGAAATAAGTCCTGGGTTGAGTATTCTGCGAAAATTTTACAAAATGTTTGCCTTGTCTTCATGCAAGCATATCTATAGAAATCAAGAGATTGCTTACATTCTTCTCATGTGGTGGTTTTGCTAAATTGAGAAAAATGTGGTTTTTAGCTGCAGCTGAATTTTGATTATTTTGTATTAAATAGTGCTAACTTTTGAAGTGGCAGGTTAAAAGGGGAGAAATAATTTGATGGTAAATAATTATGGAATATTTTTTAATTAGTATTTTAAACAAAATCAAATTTGGCAGTAGGAACAAAACATAATAGATATGTTTTGGCTTTTAGGATTAGCAGCACAGGCTATTGTGTAGTCATTCTCTGTTATTTCTAGTGTTACAAAATCAAGGATCATTTTTTAATTTGATTAATGATGATACAAGTTGGAAAGCGAATACAAGACTATCCGGAACCAGTGAAGGAAAACTTCAAGCGACCGTCACCAAAAGTTACATATTGCTTACCAGCTAGGTTTTTTTTCTTTTGCAGTGCATTTTTATCTTCCCTTATTTTTGAAGACATACAGCGTGCATTGGTTAAGAAGAGAAGGGTTAACCTTCAGCTGAAAAAACGCCTGAATCCTGATAATAGCCATTCAAGTGTATTGCTAGACTTTAATAAGAAATCTCTGCAACAGGTTGTCAATAGATTTTTATTTGTTTTCTTGCTTTATTGATTAATTGGAAATAAGGAAAGAAGGATTACCCTAAATTGTTTCAGTGAAATTGGAAATTACTGTAGGGAGTGTCCATTTAGCCAAAGTCTAAACATACTTTAAAGCCCAATCGATAAAATGGAGGTACATTATAATATGTGAGCTAAGGTGAAGTAAAGTTGACTCTAGAAACCCATAGCGTAGGGAGAGCAGAACATTACAGGTACCAAATGTTTGGGTTTGTTGTTTTTTTTAGAGAGAGCACTGATAAGAGTCATAGGCAGAAATGCATGTAGACCTTTCAGTCCCTCTCAGCTAGAGTGCTTTCATTAATAGCACTTTTTTCTGCCCCTTGGCCATAGAAGAACAAAGACAGGTAACTCTCATGCTAAATCTCTGAGATCCAACACCCGTTCTCATGTTATCAGCCATGCTAATTCCACAGGACCAATGGCACCTATGAGCTCTTTTCCCTTAGTTTCTATAAGGGTGACGCTTAGGATAGGTGCTGAGGCTGATTCACAGAGCAAAGATTCCATTCTGTGATGAATGTTGGAAATCATAGAATGCTTAATTTTTTTTCATTTTATTCGCTCTACTTTAGCTATCAGCAAGTTTGCTCCTTTGCTTATCAGGAAGAAAAGAGAGTTGTGACGTGCTCCAGATGAATTGGATGTTCATAAAATTGCAAAGGAAGAGAAAAAAAAGTTTTCAGTGACTGCATTCACTCCAGCATATTCTGAGAAGTCTCCACTTGTTTCTTGCTGTTCTTTTGTTTTCTCCTTGATACTTTGCGTTGTTAAAATCTGAAGATAAACCATCATAACCAAACTTGCACATTTGTTCCCTCCCATTTAAATATGTAATCAGAATATGTTCCTTAAATTATTTATTCTCTATCACTTTGTGAAATGTACATCAAAATGCATTGCGGTGGGCTTTGATATTGGGTTCTCATTGTCTAACAGCCACTTCAATCTATTTATAAGTCTAGTTTTATACCATGTTTTGTTAGTTGATTATTTGTCACAGTGCTCTTTAAACTATCTGCTACAGATTTTAAGTGAGTTGCACACACTGCTATGGCTCAAGTGAAATACTTTCCACATTAAAGCTCTTTGTTGATTGAGAGGTCTTTAGGATTTCAGAAATTGAATGAAGAAAGGAAAGATTTTTGAACACCAGAAAAAATCATTAAAAATCAGTCTTTTATGTAACACTGTGTTGCAAAATAATGTAGAAGTCGTAACACAGCATCAGTCAGGGCATTTTTATAATTGCTAGAGGGTCAGCTGTAATGGTTGTAAATTCTTATCAAGTGAATAAATTAGTTATTAAAGCTGACCTTTTTTCCTTCAAGTTTCAAAAGTTCCTCTTAAGAATGCTTAATTTCCTGTTAGAAATATTTATTTTATTTTTTTCTCCTATTCAGATTATTTGGAATGCTTTATTTCTCTCCAAACTCTGTCTCCCTTCTCCGTCTCCTCCCAGCTGTAGAGTGGAATAGATAACCAATTTTTTTAAAAAAACAAACCTCCCAACTATTCCTCATGTTAGAGGAAGCTGCTTTTTAACACTACATCAAGTAAAATCATGTTGAAAACTGTCTTGCTTGAGAGCTAGCACGTTAAGGAGAGGGAATTCCCCACCTGAGAAGACCTCCAGTGATTTTCTACAGCTTGACTGGAAGGTCAGAGTCTTTTGCTCAGGAATATACCTACATCTGCACCTGGATCCTCACTATCATTGTGTATTGCAGCCTTCCCATGCAGAACTGCAGGACTTCTTGCCCTGAAATGCGGCACTGTGGCAGAGCCCACCTGGTTCTCCACACCCTATGGCAGCGCTGTTGATTAGTCCGTTACGGATTCATTTGTGCTCTCTGCATGGAGAGAGCACAAGTCATGTTGGTCAGCTCCTTGTCTCTCCCTGGTCCATCTGCCTTTGGCCATCAGATGGATTGTATTGGCATCCCTAGTCCTGAGGGGAGCCTGTGGAGCTACAGCAGTTAATACTAGTTAATAGTATGAACCTGCTTGCTAGCTGGTACAAAAGATCTGTTAAATAACTACTCGTAGGCTAGATTTCATCCATATCATAGGAGCTTTAGCAATATGAGAGAAATTAAATGTTCTGGAGGTTGAAATACGTCACTGATTTAAAACTGTAGTGCTGCTTAATTGTGGAACCTAAACCTAAATGCATTCCTGAGAAGTGTTTCAAAGATTTCTCCTTCTCTAAAGGGGAGGAATGTTGCATCTGATATAAATTGGAGTACAGTCATGTTCTCCAGGCAATTTCTCAAAGAGGACGCATATGTAGATCTAAGAGTATTTTTTCCCAAAACCTGTACTTTAGCTTAAAAAAAGAAAAGGGAAAAACAGACCTGGACAAAAACAGTCATTGTAGTGAGCACGTTCCCATCTCAGGTTCTTCTCTCTTCTGGAGGATTTGCTGAGCTGAAGTCAGATGCTTGTAAGGTTCTTACTTCTCCTTCTGCTCTCCTTGTTGGTGGCTTCTCCTCCAGAAAGGAAGGAATCTTTCCCCCATGGTGCCTGCCTTATTTGCTGTTTCTCTTTTCTCTTTGTCACGCATGCTACCCTTTTCCTCAAGTAGCCAGGGAGAAGCTTCTCTTTACAGCTTCTACCCCTTTTGTCAGGCAAAATCCCCAGTTAAGCAATCTTCCACTCCCCGGGATGTTTAGGTCAGAAAAACTGATTTGTCCTTGGCAGTAGCTGTTTATTTTTGTCCTAGTACTCCACAGTCAAAGTCTTACGATTCTCTTCCATTAGCCTGTTGCCCATAGTTTCAGTGGTTTTGAGAATCTGGCTCAAATATATAAATTTTAATATAAAAAATATTTCATAAGCAGAACTTGTTTTCCCAGATCATCTCCAAAACCCATTATTGCTACATTTGAAACTTGCTTAGGTAGTTTGTTAGGATTATTGCATGGAAATTTGCAGGCAAACTCACATTCACCGTGTATTTTTTTTTTTTTCATAATTTATATGGCTATAATTGCTTTTTAAAATTTGTATGTTAGTCATCTTGGGATAAATTCAAATGTTTAGGCCTAATAATCCAATTTAATGAAGTAACTATGGTTTGGTGGTATTCAAAGGATAGTTTTAATATTTTTTATTTAGAATTAACTTTTCTTATTTCTTTTAGCCTCTCATATATGTTGCTAATTTTTCTATTCCTTGACATGTATCTCTGTCTTCCAAATACCCTTGCATCTGCTTGAGGATCCTCTCGTACTCATCTGGAGACAGTGTGGCTGTGGTGGGACACCATGTCATTATGAAAGTCTCTCCGTATTGAAAAGCCAAAGCTTTTGTGTCTTGGTTGGTTGGTTTTGGGGTTTGGGGAGGGGTTTTGTATTGGTTTTGGGTGGTTGGCTGGTTTTAGAAACATAAGCATTTTGCAAGCAGCGTTCAGGGGTTAGTTTGTCAGTGACAAGGGATGTGGCAGAAATATTCTCAGTTCATATTTGTACTGTTCTTGAGTTGCAAAAACACAATAAAATCCATCAGTATACTTAACCTACTCATGTTGAATATGCTAACAGGGACCAGGGACTTGTATAATTTCTGTCCAAAGAGTTATCCAGTTGTTCAATCCAAATCACCTCCATGAACCGGTATTTCCAGTAGTGTACTGTACTTTTGGCAATATAATTTGCTTATTACAGTCTGTTATTTATGTTAAATGCTGAAATAGATGTGGTGTTACAAAAAACATTTTTGAAAAAATCCTAACAATGGTATGGCAAATTCATAGAGTGCATGGTCCAAACTGTTCAGAAAATGAAAAAGTGAGATGGAGCACTGGAACTGATTGCCCTGATAGAATATTTAATAGTTTTCAGCTAACTGGTAGAATAGTTAATAAAATGGATAGCGATACAGTGTTTTTTCCTCTTTTTATCATGTCTGCAGTGATCCAGATAACAGTAGGACTGCTTATTTTTTAAAATAATTTATAAACAAAATCCTGAAAGAGAAAATAAAACACTTGAAGAAAAGGCAAAAGCGTGCTATATCTCTTTCAGCGAAGAATTAAGTTATATGCTGGCAAAGATGCACTGGGACTCCATTTTATGCTTGCCCTGGCTCTCTGGGTGATTTAAGCAAGATATATAATCCCAGATAAATTTAACCATCCGAAAAGTCAGTGTAACAATTTAATATAGAGCTACGACATGCTTCAGTTGCAACTGAAGTACTTAGTGACCTGTGCCTGAGAGTCATTCTGGAAGTGCACATGAGTTTTTCTTACTGTTTGTACTTAGTAAAAGCTATGGAAAACAGTTGTTTTCCATGGGATATCAGTGTAGAACTTATTACTTAAATAGCTTACTAAAAATAAATATTTTTTTTTTCATGCATCCTAAGAAATCCAAGTTGTTTTGTAAAACCAAAGAGAATGGGACCATTTGTCCCATTATTTAGCACTGTATTTGATTTATCCCTGTTAAAGGTTGCGACTCTAAATCAAGTAAAGCATAGTCTGTTCATATGCATCAAGTTGTGTTTTCCTTGGGCACTGTCAGTGCCCAGGACCAAGCTTGGGCACCCCATCCCTGTGGTGTCCCCATCTCTCTCCTACTTCTCACGCTGGTCCCAGCTGGGCTCCCACCTCAAGGCTGAGGCAGGCGGCGAGGGTGTCTGTGCAGATTGCTGCCTCTCCTGGGGCAGTGGCCCTTGAAAAGGGGGGCAAGCATTTTCAGGGAGCTGCTCCATATGGGCACACACCCCATGGGGTGGGCATGTGCCTCTGGGGAAAGCCAGGAGTGGCCTCTCTGTCATCCTCTGGCTTGGGCATCCCAATGGTTTGGCATGACAGCGTGGGAGCCCCGGGTTAGACAAGAGCTGCCCAGTTTGTTTTACAAGCCATTAGGGAAAAGTCAGTGCATCCACAAATAAAGTGCATGCTTTTCTTCTAAGACTTTTAAGATGTTAGTGCTGATACTAAATGCTCTGGCTGTGGAAGAGCAGATTGGATCTTGATATGCAAATAGGTCTGTTAATCATACATGTGTTAATTTTAAAAATATGTGTGTTTTATTTCTGTTAGATTTTTATTAAGGTCTGATGGGTAGCAAAATAAGAAAGTTATACGAAACGTTTTCAGATTTCAATGCTTTGTTTTATCTGTTTACTTAATGTTTTAACAAGAGGGCTGGAAGATGGATGTGAATACTTCTATGGCTTACGACATGTAATCTAATGATATGGTCATACAGCAGCTGTTTTCTGTGAGGTATGTTAGATAATCTGTAGATTTTCTAACTTAGTTCCTGGAAATTTTATCTTCCGTTTTGCTAAGAACATTATGAGCAGATACCGTTACAGTTGCTACATGGGAATACAGTGTGATATAGCAACAAATTACATTTGGGAGTTGCTAATGTGTCTATAAATCTGCAAACGAAAATTTCCAAGCCAAAGGTTTGACTCTGCATTTTAGAATGTACCGGATTTATACTGCGCTAAAGGAGAGTAATTTTATATATACAGAAGGATGTTTTAATTGTTCTTAAAGTTGCCATTAGAATGTCTTGATTTAAATTAGTGATCAAATACATGAAGTTCAATAACATTTAAAAATTGGTAACTGTGGATTATGTTTGCAGAGAGATGTATTTTGAGGACTAAAATTTAACAAAGACCAATTGCATATGTAAAAACAATATATAAACAGAAAATAAAAATTGCAAGATGTAGGACTGATGAGGGAGCTTGATAGATGTCACCCTTTCACTGAAAAGTTTAATAACCATTTTGTTCTAGTCACAGGGAGCATCATATATGAAAATGTGATGCCCATCGAATTTCTTCAGGGCTTGTCTCTACTTATATCTCTTTAAGTTGAATTAATATATACTTGCCAGTGTATCTGTGTTGATGGATCAAGGTAGCATAGCTATGTATTCTGACCAAAGGAGTTTTTCCACCAACATAATCATGCTTTCTTTTTGAATGATGCAATTAAGCTATCAGAAGCTTGCTCCTATCAAATATTTGCGTTCACACTAGATTTTTGCTCTTACACTGCTGCTATTTCGCAAATATGAATTTCTCACACACCAGTCAGGTGTAATTATTGTAGCAAGACTTCGTGATATACAACTCGTCTCTGCCTCCAAGCAAAAAAAAACAGTTTACAGCTTTGCTAAAAAATTCTTGTTTTTTTTAATACATAAAACCTCTATTCTTGTGGCTGTTAAATAACAAAGATATCTATCTTATTTCAAGTATTGCATTCATTTATTTAATGATATTCCATCATACCTTTGTAGTCCTTTTTCTCCGTAAAAAGGATGAAATTTTTCTGTTGTAATTCTGTGTTCTACAGTCTGGTTTTAGGAACTTAATGCAGTTTTCCTTTTGGAACTGTTTAGTTCATTCGACTTACCTGAAGCCAGTTGACAGGAGCCACTTAACATTTTTGATGAACTATATGAAGTTGGTTCAGTTAGCTGTCTAATCTTTGGCATCTATTTTAGAAAGAGACTTTATAATTTATATAATTGAAACGTGGCAAATACAAAAATATGTATTCTGGCTGCCTGTTGCTTTACCAAAAAACTGAAGTGCCTCTTGAATCCTGCTAACCAGTTTACTTCAGTAGAAGCAGATATGTTTATCTTGTTTATCTTGTCACTTGCTTCTAAAGGGAAAACCGCTTTTCAGTATTCTCTTGATAATATGTATCTTTTAGTGTACCAGCTCATACCATTAGAAGTATATCTAGTAATGAACCAGACAGTAATTGTGTATTAAGGGACTATCAGCATTGACTTGTAATTTACAAGTGTATAATAAACAGGTATGATCATAGATCAATTATTGACAATAGACAGCTATGTTTATTTATGCTATTTTAAGGTTTCCTTGCACACCTACATTTTATCTTTATGTGTGCTGGATTCTGTAGCTATTGTTGATCAATTTGGGCAGTATGACTGCTCTCTTGTTTCTACTAGAAATGTAGAAATATGATATTGGTAGGTGTCCATGGCAGTCACCATCAACAGAAGTTTAAGACTGCTGTTCTATTAAAATGCTGTTTTAAGAAGCCAGCATTTTCGCTAAGTTTTTAATACTTGTTTAGGGAAGACCAGCAGTCTGCTCAGGCTGTGTTGAGGGCACAGTTCTGCCAACCTGCTCACCAAGAGCGAACAATGGTACTTGACCAGTGCCTATTTTCAAGATGTTGGTCTACAGGGCTCAACAGAGTGCAAAACTGTCTTGAAAATAAGTGGCAATAACTGTCTTGCCTTGAGAAGAAATTGAGGAGGAATCGGGCAGTCACAGGCAAAACAGACTCGACTTGGGGAAATTAGTTTAATTTACCAATCAAATAATCAGAGTAGGATAATGAGAAATAAAACCAAATCTTAAAAACACCTTCCCCCCACCCCTCCCTTCTTCCCGGGCTTAACTATACTCCTGATTTTCTCTACCTCCTCCCCACCAGCAGCACAGGGAATGGGCATTGTGGTCAGTTCATCACACGTTGTCTCTGCCGCTCCTTCCTCCTCAGGGGAGGACTCCTCACACTCTTCCCCTGCTCCAGCGTGGGGTCCCTCCCACAGGAGACAGTCTTCCACAAACTTCTCCAATGTGAGTCCTTCCCACAGGCTGCAGTTCTTCACAAACTGCTCCAGCGTGGGTCCCTTCCACGGGGTGCAGTCCTTCAGGAACAGACTGC
>NW_008795863.1:2572784-2604917 GCF_000699145.1 Aptenodytes forsteri | reverse complement strand
TGGGCTGCAGGGGGACAGCCTGCCTCACCATGGTCTTCACCACGGGCTGCAGGGGAATCTCTGCTCTGGCGCCTGGAACACGTCCTCCTCCTCCTTCTTCACTGACCTTGGTGTCTGCAGGGCTGTTTCTCTCACATATTCTCACTCCTCTCTCCAGCTGCAATTGTGCAGGTTTTTTTTCCCCCTTCTCAAACATGTTATCAGAGAGGCTCTACCACCGTCACTGATAGCCTTGGCCTTGGCCAGTGGCAGGTCCGTCTTGGAGATGGCTGGCATTGGCTCTATCGGACATAGGGGAAGCTTCTAGCAGGTTCTCACAGAAGCCACCCCTGTAGCGCCCCCCACTACAAAAACCTTGCCACACAAACCCAATACACATCAGAAGGTTCAAGTTAACATCAGGGTCCCATTGCACTGG
Source organism: Aptenodytes forsteri (assembly GCF_000699145.1). Classification (NCBI taxonomy): domain Eukaryota; kingdom Metazoa; phylum Chordata; class Aves; order Sphenisciformes; family Spheniscidae; genus Aptenodytes; species Aptenodytes forsteri. The sequence continues at coordinate 2,604,499 of NW_008795863.1, read as the reverse complement.
GTGCCTGAGGATGCAAAAGCAAAATGTCCTCTAGCCTTGCTGAGATATGCTGCAGATCTGCGGCCTACGTGTGCTAAGTGCAGAGGCATTTTGTGTGGAAGACTGTCCACCTCTGAAGGACAGAGCTAAATACTAGGCTGTGTGGGTAAACATTAAGAAACTAGAAATTGTATAAATACAGTGCATTAAAGATCCAATTAATTAAAATACTTGACTATTCTCTATCAGATTTCAAGTTGGTTTCTAAAAAGTCAATGAATGTGTTAGAGAATTAACTTACATTTTTGTAATGACTTCTGAGCGACAAAAGTCATAGTTTATATAGGGGATGTGGGTGTCCTTTAGTTTTGAATAGAAAGGTCACAAAACTCTGTTATGTGGATCATTATTCTCATGTGAAGATCACTCTGCTCTTTATCCACATTTTATTCTAGTTTCTTGAAAAGAAACCTGTGTGAAAAATTAGCACTCTAATAAAAGGATAATAGGCAAAAGGCTTTATTACTTAGTTCCCGTTTTAAGTGCAGCATAAATACAGTTTCAAAGTGTGATCCTGTAGAAAGCAAATCCTGAAAGCAAAGTTTTTAAGTGGAATTTCCTCATCTTACAAACGGAATCTGTCAAGAGGTTATCTGTATATATAGTTTAAAAATGTATTTTGAATGTTTGTTTAATTAAATTATATCGCATTAAAAATAAAATTTGATCTATAAAAGGTAGATAAGAAAGTGACAACTTGAAAACAGAAACAACTGTATATGAAGAAAGCATTTATGTTTAACCAAATGTGTCATACACCCAGCATGACTGATCAAAGAACCGGTTGGACTCTCCAGTTCTCCAAGTCAATACCCTTTTTTTTTTTTCCTGGAAATAAAACAGCTTTTCCTTTTTATACTTAAAAATGTATTGTTTGCTTTAAATGTAGATACTCTCCAGATATATTGAACTATTTCACAGTGTTAAGGTTGGGACTTGCTACAACTGATAAAGAAATTCACTTCTGGTATTTACATACATTTTCTGCTTTAACTGCAGAAAAGGTCTTTGATGGAAATAATGAAGGCGGCTCTTTCCATCACTAGTGAAATGTATTTCAACTTGGAAGATGAAAAAAGCTATGAATCAATAAACAATGGATCAGTGGGCACGTAGAGAGGAAGAGAAGGTTGGGGTGTATTTGTTTGTTTGTTTAATTAAAAGTAACTACCGGTGATTTTACTACCTTTAGTTCTCAAAAGTTTATGGTTGCTTAAAGGCTATACTCTACAATGCACCTGCTCCTAGTATCCTTCAAGGAGATATTTAAAGAGTCAGGAATAGCCTGGATGCATTCGTAGCCCAGCCGTATCTTCTCTTTCAGTCATTCACAGGAAGCAAGAGATCTGAAAAGACTGTTTGCGGAACGGAGTTTCCCTAGAAATTTAGAGTGATTGCTGCTGGAAGAAGTTACTTCTCTGTTTCATTTTAGAGTAGGTTGGTTGGTTTTTGTAACAGAAGGCAACAAAAGTCCTTGTCTGAATTGTCTTGCATTGTTTCAAGGCCTTGCTCACAATGTGCACATATTTATCTGAGGTTTTCTCTCCAGATCCAATTGAAGTAAGTTAGTTCCATTTTTCTCCATCCAGTACCCCATTTTTGTTCATGTACAACCAGCCATCTTGCATGGAGGTTGCTGGTGGCCCTATGGTGGCTCTGACGGGCTCTATGGCATGAGTAGTATCTGAAGGAAGCTGGGGGAGAAGGTGCAGGGAGGCTCCTTGGGGCCTTACATGGTGGTCTCGGTTCAGTTGCTGCAGGTTGGAGGGGGGTCCAATATCAATGACTTCAAACTCACTAGTTCTGTGTTTTACTTCAGTAGGCAATACTTCAGTTGGTGGCAGTTTGATTTTAATTAATCTGAAGAAATGTATTTCCTACCATTTCTGAGACGACCGTGAATCATTTCTCTCTGTTTAAGGAGCTCTGGCAATATTTGCCTTTTAAACTGAGGGAATTACCTGTTTTTATTATTTCACTCAATTCAATTATTTTATCTTATGTCCATGCTTCAACATCATGTATTGAGATTCATTAACAGTTCTTTGGCAGTCACAAGACACTAATCATCTGTTTACAATATTGATCAGCAGCTTTCATGTTAGATTACATTTGGAGTGAGAAATAATCCTGCAGCAAATAGTAAATAAAAGACTGGGAAGAAAGGGAAGAAGCTAGCTTAGGCTATATAAAGTAGTTTTTTCAAGTACTCTGGAAACATTTGCATCCCAACAAGCTGGACCCCCTTAACAACTTCCAGCTCTGATAATTCCAACAGAATTTCCCATCCACAAGCTGTTCATTGTCTCTGGTCATCTGTATTCATAAAGCTAGAGATTTCTATTCCTACGGATACAGATTTCTGTTGACTTCTAGGCAGTTTCTGAGTTGCAAGAATATTTATGGACTAATAAAAAATACTTGGGTTCTGATGCCTTAGCAATTTCATTTGTTACTGTATATACATTCTTTCCGTATTATACATAATAGGATGCTATTATCTCAGTTCTTCAAAATTATGTACTTTGCAGAATGGAAATTAAGAACTAAACACTAGGAATTAAAGTCTAACTTTTCTGAAGTCACTAGCTAAATTTCTTCTGAATTAGTCTGAAAAGGTTGATTTTTAGGGCTCATCAGCACTAGATTCATGGGGGCTGGCACTAGGAGAATGTTGAAAATTATATAAAATGTTGCCAAGATTAACTTAAGAATCTGCATTACTTTTCGGAGCCTTATTAAGATACCTTAGTCTTACTGAATAATAAGATACAGTAGCTCTGCATCTATAAAAGTTGTGAGCACATGCCTTCAAACGATGGGGTTCCTTTAAAGTATATTACATTCAGATAGTCAAAATTACTAGTTCCTGCAGTTGTATCCACAGTCTTTTCCCAGAATAGTTCTCAAAGACAACAGCCGTCAGATAGAAAAGACAAAAAATTTTTCCTTTGGAATCCTTATTCCTATAGTTACACCTACATTTGTGGTTGTTAATTTACAAAAATTTGTTTGCTGAAACTCAATTCAGTTTAGTCACAGAGATATAATAAAGACTTGTATTTCCTTTTCCTGCTATTGTAAATATTTCAGAATGAATAAGTTACTGTCTTGAAACTAGTCTGTCTTCTGCACGTGGATGAGGACAGGAAAAAGTGTCAAAGAAGAGAGATAAAGGTGAAGAATTTAGATAAAACCTGTGCAGAGGAGTAGGAGACTAAATAGATCTGGCAGCAGCAGGCTGACTTTTCCGTTACTTTCAGATTTAATTATGAGAGTTGCTTAAGTTGTGGATGCTGCCTGTTAGTCACATGATGTTGCCAGCATTTATTTCCGAATCAAATCTATAAAAGGAAATGAGAGTTCTCGGTCCTTGCAAACCACTTGTCTGGTAGGAAATCACTTACAAATAATAAAGTGCGTACTAGAGTATGAAATAGTTCCTTGATGTATGACCTTCAAAACTGGTTTAAGGAAAACAGTTGAAGCTGTGAGTAGCAGAAACTTTTCGTACTGTAAGAATTATAAGCTGCAGGCTTGTGTTTTTTCAGCTCGCTCGACGGTTGTCTTCACTATGAAACTATATTTACAGAAGCAGCAGGGGTTCCCTATGGGCATGGGCAGGAGAGCTGCCTGGGGACGGGGGAGAGCCACGTCCTTCAGCTTTGAACTCCACCGGTCTGACTTCATTGGTGGTATCCCCACCGTCTGAGTAATGAAAACTGAAGCAGACTTGTAAGAAGGGCTGAGAGCACCGCAGGAGTAACTTGCACAGGGGGTCAAGTTCTCATCGTCAAAAGGTGACAAAGTGCACATTTAGCTTTATATCTTCAAAGCAGCAGGCAAGCATTAACTGCATGATTTTCACTGCTCAGTGAAATAATAATCCACCAGAAGATTTCAATTTTTTTATACTGATTGGTGCCAGAGCGCATTGTGGCATGGAAAAGACGACTGCCTTACTATACAGCTAATAAAAAATGTGATCTGATACAATACTACTCAAGAATTAAAACCGTAGGGGATTCAGATCCAACTCTGCCATGTTACAGCATGTAAGTTGTTATTATTGGCTTGTGTTTTGGAAAATAAATCTTGATAATATTTCCTGCAGTGAAATGCCTGAAGTTTACCAACTTATAATATGTGTCTTATAGCAGTACTTCTCACTTCCGTAACAGTCCCTTCATCAGGGATTGCAGAGTGGTTTGTACATACTCACTGACTGGACGTTGTATTGACTTATAAGAAAATGAAGTATGATGTTTGTTGCAGTTTGTTACACAGAGGCCCAGGAGTTAAATGATCGCAGAAGCAGTAACAAAACTGCTGTGGGTTGATTTGCCGTCCTCTACTCTCAACGAACTCCACTCTGCCTGGTCTTGCCTAATTAGATAAAGATTCAAATTTTGACATAAAGAATCTGTACACTTTTGCAGTGCCATTATTGCTTTTAATAAACAAACAAGCAGCAAGCAAACATCTCCGAGTATAGGTGACACCCAGATTATGTGTTTTTCAGTAATTTTTCCAGTTTGAAAGCTCAGTGCTCTACAAAGACAACTGTGTAATCAGCATCTTGATCAGAGGGATAAACCATCTGCTACCAAATTTTGTGAAGTCATGACTATTTCTGATTCTTCTATTTGGTCAGTACCATGAAGTTTTGTATGTTGTTCAGCACCTGCAGATTTATCTCACGCTTTGTCATCATCTGTTGTCCACAAAAAATTCTTCGTGAGGGAATTATAACAATACTTACCTTTTTCTTTTCACAAAAGCTGCAGAAGTGCAAAGGGCAGCAATGTTGCGGGATTGTGTAACACACCTGTAATTACTTTCACAAATAATTTGAGAGGTTTTTTTTAAAATGAAGAGCTTTATGTGCATTCAGAGAGAGGTCCTAACATAGAAAAAACCAAAATACCTTCAAGGAAAAGAATGTGTGTGAGCTTTGCATCCTCAGTACAACATGTTTTTTAGGCACTACATACAGTAAGTAATTTGCTTAAATTATTTCTTCTACTTTCCTTAGTAGAGAGCTTGATGGCCCCCTCAAAATAGCAGGTAGGCAGCAGCATTCAAGGATTTGTGATGGCAGACTGAAGGTTGAAATACACTATTAAAATGGAAACTAGAAGATTGAATCAGAGGTTTTTGGATTAAGTATGATAAAAGCTTCATTGTCTAGCTCAGAAAAAAAAAACCACTATTTAATAAGTAGTGAAGAAAAAACATGGAACTGCTCTTTGACTTATAATGCATTTTTATCTTCAAAGACTATCTTATCTACAGTGCTGGCCCCAAATTATTGCAAAAGCACAAAATCATGTTTTTATTTTTGTTTTTGCTAGTATGATCTAAAGAACTTCAGACCTTTTTTTAGTGTTTGACACATATGAGTTTGAAAAATGTATTAATATATTTCTCAGACTTTGTAGATGAGTTCTGTGGTCTACGAAAGTGAACTTGTTGATTTCTATAAAATAAGATGGCAGATGGAACACGTTTCTTGCAGGCAGAAATAGAACTGCTAAGGCAATCAGGCTGATACCTTAACTGTACACACTTCTTGGAAATGGAGTGTAGAGTAAGAGCTTAAAAGTCAAGTCACAAAAATAGTTCAAGAAAGGGACATAGAATGTACTGTGTCAGTTGCACTCCTGGTTTTTGAACACTGTCAACGAGCTCCACAATTCATACGTTTTGTCTAGATGCGGTGGCATGTGGTAGCTACGTGAAAATGGTGCTTTTATACCTTTATAAATGCTGTTTGTTTCCCCAGCTTCTTTCCTTGCACTTCCAAGTTGGATAAGATTCTGCTAGGAGTTAATAAACTAATTTTGTTTTCTTGGAACATAAGATGCCTCAACACAAGGGTGTTCTGTGAAGGTGGTATTTACTATCCTCCCATGTTCAGTTCTAATGAACTGAGGTTACGCTTAGTGCAGACTGATCGTGCTTCAAGGCTGTTGCCTCCAGCCTAAAAAAGGCAAAACAAGTCCAATGAATGGGGAGAGAAGGTAGATCTGGATGTATTATTCTGTAACTCTCTTTGATAGATCCAAAGTTAGGTTTCGGAGGCGGGTTAGAGGCCAAACTTCTGCTTTGCCTATCAGAATGAGTCACTAACTAGCAAAGTAATTGCATTGATTATTGCACACCCACAAATTACAACAGAAAATACCTTGCAGGGGGTGGAGGTTGTACTTTTCCTAAAGGTTTCTGTATAATTAATCTAACATAAGCGCTGGTGCTTTAGAAACATCTGAACCCTACTGCTAAGCATGGTCCTTGCGTGCCAGTTGACTACTCCTACATGGTTTCAGTGTTTCTCGTGCTATTGCTTGGGTGCTAATGGAAGGTTTTGACACCACTGCTGCTGGAAAAATTGAAGTCATGTATTCTGCTTTTGTTTTTAAATTGTAACTCTGTTTGCCTGTCTTTGTTGCAGGCATTAGGAGTTTGAGCAGCTGCACTTTATGTATACCTACAGCAAAACAGCTCCCTTGTTAGGCAGAACATTTCATAAAGGATTAAGAAGTGGAGCTGGCTGAGCCATAGGGGACACTTGTCTCATAAACAAGAGGCTGGTTATCAAGAGACTGTACTTGTTTGTGAAAGAGGTAACTGAGCAGGCTTCCTTCTCTCTTGGGTGTCTTACCTGGTACTTTACCCCATAATTTCTGCATTAAGTCCATTTAAAAACTTTTGTTCCTACAGCTTACAGTTGCACGCGGTAGATGCTTGGGGGTGAAGAGTATTTTTAATAGAAAATGAGTTGCTACACTTGGCAGAAGCAAACCAGTAATAATTGGAGGCACTGGGGCAAATTATCACTCACTGTCAGTTCTGGGTTTCTTGTAACATCGGTGTACAGCTGCCTCAGTTAAGCACTGGGTTAAGATTCAAGTTTAAAGTCAAAGTGAGGCTTTCAAAATAAAGATTGCCTATGCAACGCCTCTATATACAAGATTATGCAGATAGCTTTTTAGATTTTTTTTTTTCCTCTAAGGCCCTGAGTCTTGCATTGCAGAGAAAAGCCTGGGCAATGGAAAATAAATACTATACAAAAAATTGCAATAAAAGGTTGGTTGTTTGACTTAAATTCATCTCCCTACTGCCTACCTGATTTGTTGCATAGCGAAGAAGTACCTTTTTTTTATTCTCATCATTCACCCTGAAGCCCCAGGTATTATTCCCTCAAGTTTATTCACTCAGCAAGTTTGCATTACCACTTTTATTATATGTTATTTGTCATTTTACTATACATTCTTAAAACAAAAAGCAGATGATTTATTCTTCGCTACATATTAAAAAATCTTAGCTGTTGGATTATATTATGTTGAACTGCCATGTATATCTTATAGAAAGATAATCATATGTGTTTTAAAGGCTTCAAGAGATTAAGAAACTGCTGTGTATAGCAGTACCATCCTATTTGGAGATTCAGAGATGCTTATATAGGGTAAGCATGATGGTAGACTATAGAAGTACCCAGTGTACTGGGATGTGTCAGTAGCCTCCGCAGGGAAAAGTGGTTTTCTTCCTTTGACCAGATTTCTAGCTCTCGAATTATTATATTGGTCATTATGTTTAGAAACACAGAGATTTTTCTCTGTTGTTTTTCTTTCCCTTCATTCTTAGCAGTTATGTTGTAGAGAAAGTTAAATTTAAAGCAGAATCCAGTCACAACGGCAATGTTGGGAAAGTTTGTCTCTGATTCCAAATGCACAAGTCTTGAATTAATGAAAAAATTAATATCAAGAAGAAACCAGAACCTAATGATAACAGGAGTGGAACTCTTAAATTTAAATTGCCCTAATCTTTATCTAAGTATCTAAGAACTGTTTGCGTGAGTAGAGACTGCAGAGGCTTGCAGGAGAGTCCTGGAGCCACAGAAGTAGCTTTTGCTTTATCCTGTTAAATTCCAGGTTTTACCTGGCTGAAATATAAACTTTTTAAAATTGCCGTTCTTCTGTTACTTTACATGGCTTATGCTACAAAACCCACCAGAATACCGATACACTAATCTGATTTGTGGCATACGTTGCAGCCAGCGTGGCAGCAGACCCCTGTGACACTCCCGGCGGCTGCAAAGCTTTCTGGAGCATGAGGGGGGAGCTGAGCTGAGCTTCCCTTCGCCCGGAATGCTGTCCCTCTGGTCATCCCCCGGGCACCACGTGGAAAAGGGCTTCCTCACAGCTCTCGGGGAAGTGGAGAAAGTGTTAGGTTAGAGTCCTTCCTCCTAGTCATCTCTCCCAGACCTTGTTGCTGCCCATCCTCCCCCGTAACAGCACAGCATCCTGCTGCTTGCTGTTGCTGCCACGCTCAGCAGCTTGGGCTGCAGGCTGATGGAGCCGGTTCAGTTTTGACCTCAGATGTGGTACACAGAAAAGGATGCTTAAAAGGATATTGTTTGGCTTGCGGAGTCAAACATGTCACATTTAGAAAACCCTGAAGGTAGTTTGCCTATGCAACCTTAGTTTGACTCCACTGGGTGTCATCCTTATAGTATTACAGTGTTACCCACCTGTTGTCACTCTTTTATTCCACAAAACTTTTCCATAGTTGAGTGGATGGGAGACTGGGACTGCCTGTATACCCCCTGCCCTGTGCATTGGGAAGTACAAGCGGGGTACACCCCGCTCGGTAGGGAGGCATATACCTCCCTTCCCGTATGAATTCTGTGGATCATCTTGCGCTGCAGTTGTTGTTGGGAGTTCAGGAGGTGTTAGGATGGGAATTTTTAATGCATTGCGTGATTTACTTTTTGTTTGGTTAAGTACATGAGAGAAGAAGTAGTAACTGAAATTCAGAATAGAAGTGACGACTTCATTTCACACCCACAGTGGCAGAACTATGAAAATGTGTAACGTTTGCCACTTCTTTAAATGGTTGTCAGGCTAATCAGACAGGTTTAATCTGTGTTTTAGATGAGAAATTGTCTTACAGTCCTGAAGCTTAGGAGGGTAAGAGCATGAATTTTGGCTTGAGGGAGATCGCTCTTATTTCACATTGATCCAAGCAGCTGTTTCCAGGTTTACACTATATTAACAGAAGAAATATGCGGAATAGAAAATACAGTGGAGTCTTCCACATCCCAGTTTCTGGGAGACTGAAAGGTGACATCAGGATAGCTATTAAATGTATGCTCCATCTGGAAGGAAGACAGAAAGGAATCTTAATAGAATAAAAATTGTGTTCCTGACCTAACATGAACTTCTGTGGTTTGTAAAGCAATTAGATGAAAAGTTCTGTTTCCAAAAAGATTTGTTCTTGAAGATATGTCATTGTTTAATCATCACTAATATTTATTCCCAATTTAGGCAGCTGAAAAGTGAAAAAAGTCCATTTTTTACCTACTTGAAAATTTATTGTAGGAGTTACAAGGGGGAGGAGGTTTCTAAGGTAACCTACCAATAAATAAGTTTATTTGCAAAATAAGGAAAATTAGATTTCAAGAACATGCTGTAGCTTCTAGTAGGACAAAGTTGAAAAACAATGCTTTGAGACTTAACTGTAGTGCATCTGCATTTGTAATCTGTATTGGTTTCTTGGAACGTTTTGTATAGGAATATATTCCCTCCTTTTTTTTCAACCTAAAAATTTTACCTTGGAATAGGTGAGTAAAAATATTTCTACAAGACCTTTTTAGAATGTAGTAAAAATACAATACTGTTTACATCAGTGATATCAGCTCAGGGTGTTTCTACATTTATGTACATCTTAACGTATTTTGTTCCGGAAAAAAAAAAAGGAATCGTAACCTGTCTATGTCACTTTGTGATTTTTAGATGATGTGTGAATATTTATGTATAGCAAAAATTATCTACTAGCGAAAAGGAAGCTCGGGAATGCAGGGCTGAGTTTTCTGAATTGTCTCAGGAAGAGTGGAAAATTTCCCGATAATGTTATATTAGTAAATATTTGAGATGATGTGTGTCACATCTTCATTTTGATCGCATCAAAATTTTGGTATTGTATGGTCTAATGATCGCTATAAATTCTTAAGTAACTAATGTAAATTAATGTGTATAAAGTAAAAAATACCTGTAATTCATGAGACCTGTAACTCGTGAGACCTGAGGCATCATCATTTACTTCTCTAATGCTCTAATTAAAATACTACATCAAAAAATATATTAAAGGTTTTATTTTATATGTATATTAATAGGTGCAAATATTTGTATGCCTCTGTCCCTAAGGAAGAGTTTGGATGAAACAGCTCTGTTTTGTTTGGTGTTCACAGATGTGTCATGATGTAGGTGTTTTTCTGCTTTCAGGATTAGTACCTTATTCCTGGTCCTCTTCAGTATACTAAATATTTCTAGTAGATTTCGGTGACTTTGATCCGATAGAGGTCAGCTGCATGTGCATGCAAACCAAGTGCATCAGATGTCCCTAGTGATTTTCCATGTCCCTGTTCTCTCCTGTCCCAGTTGAGGTTTCTTAAAGGACCTGGCTCTTGACTTTCAAGAACTTCTGAATAGCCACTTTCCAGAAGTCAGACCCTTAAGAAAATCTTAGTTTGGCCATCTCAGAACGTAAGCTGCTAAGGTCACAACTTACTCTTAAAACCTTATTTGTGTTGTGCTGACCTAAGGTAATGTTTTGTACGTAGTTCCCCACCCCCCCAAAACGTTAACTGAAAAGTTTTAGCCCAGCTTCCAGCCCATCAGCTGGAGCAAATCTGAATTCTCTGTCCTTTGAATTACCCTGGCTCTTCCCTGTGTCGGGTGCTGCCAAAGGTGGCTGCCACCCCGAGGATACTGCAGCCCCAAGAGCAGGTGCTGCAGGGCGGGCTTGGTCCAAAGCCCGCACCTTCGTTAGCTCACCAGTGCCTGTTTGCCAACGAGGGGGCCATGATGTGGCCATGGTGGGAGGAAGATGTGACAAGCATTGGGGTCTATAGGAATGAGTCATGGGGATTGGGGGTTGGGGAGCGGTTGCAGGAAGGCTGGTCGGGCAAAGGGGGCTTGGTTGCAGAGGTTGAAGCTAACGTGGTGACTGCTATCTGGATGTTGTCCTGTGATGGAGAGTAGGTTGGGATCCAGACATCTCTGGCATGTGTGAGCAGGATCCTCCTGTGTGCTTGACTGAGTGCAATGGGAGCCTTCAGCAGTTGAGGAAAAAAAATATTGAAGAAAGAGCAGATGAGAAGGGGGTTAAAATCAAGTGTGAAAAGTTGGATTATGGTACTTGGTGTCTTGAAATGAAGCAGGATTTTTCTGGAAGGCTTTAGTCACCTGGGAAAGAAGGATCGGGTAGCTGTGTGGGAGGCAATTTGCAGGCAAGTGTACTCCTCTGCAGTAGATCGGTACATTTTAATGAGGTAAGTATATTTGCTCCGTTTTATAGGATTTGCTTTGGACTAGAAGTCTGGAAGTCGTTTTAAATAGACTGCTTTGAGATATAATGGTAAGGTGGAAATATTCGAGGCATATAATATGGAAACCCTGTATTTACAACATATTTGTAGGGTCTCAGAAGCTGAGCTGAAAAGATTGCCTCTTTTCCAGAAGAGATTTTTAAGAGTAAATAAAGCTCATACAGAGGATGTAAAAACAGAATTGAAGAGAGAAACTGCTGTAGCTATGCAATTTTATTTATTTTTTTTAATTTACTTATTTATTTACATCTGCAGCCATCTCTCAATCCATCCCACCCCGCAGGAAAGGAAGCTTTCACGCTGGCATCCTTCTCCTCTTCCCATCCCCTTCCCATAGGCTGCGTGGGGCTGAATGGGGCCATTTTTTAGATGTAGGTTCCCCTCAGAGATGGCTTTCCAGGTGGGTGGGAATTCCCACTCGCCAATGGCGAGGAGGGGAGGGTGGGCATGCCATGCTTGGCCCCTGCACCTGCAGCAGCAAGCACCTGCGGGAGGGAGGGCTGAGGTTGTACACTGCTGTACACGCACCCATTGAAGGGGGTGGGAGAGCTGGGTCCTTTTGCCTCAGGACCCTGACACTTATCCAGAGCTCGCTCTTTCCATTGAGAAGGCAATGCCTTTCTTTGGACAAAGATGCCAGCAAGTGAGATGCATTCAGCTGATGCCCTAAATATCAATGAAGCATAAGCTTCAAGTTTGAGGAATGTTCCATGTTTTCTGGTATTTATCATTCTGACTTTTCCAGTTCTTTCTTTTTCTTGTAGTCATGCTCTCTGTTATGTGTGTCCGCTTTCTCCTTCTACTTATTTAGTTTGATATGTTGTCCTTTCTTGAGCTTGTTTTTGCTTTCCTTCTGCTGTAGGAACATAGAGTTTATAATAGCCGTAGCATAACTTCAAAAGGTGGATCTGCAGTGTTTTAAACAATCGTTACATAAGTCATTAAAATAACAAAGACAAAATAAACGTCCTCACAACAGTGAAGAAATAAATTCCAAGGGCAGAATAAGCATATGCCAATCTCTAGTGTTGCTTCCTCTCTTCTTCCAAGACTTTCTGCAAAGGTTTTTCACGCCTGCTTTAACATCTCCTTTTCTCTAAAGTTTTGAAAACTTCTTAAAGAATGGTTTTTTCTCTCTCTCTACATTGTGCACAATATAGTTGAAAGAAAAAAACATTTCTTCAGTTATTCAGGACCTCTGTAGCCATGTTCAAAGCTTAACTACATAATTTTCAGTACTAATTTGTTCTGAAAATGTTGTCTTGTGTTTTGCCTCTCCCTGAAAACATCGCCAGCAGGTCACAGGCAGTTGCTGAGGAGCAGAGTGTCACCTTTTGAGGCACCTCACAGGGGTGGTGTGCAAAGTTGGGAAACCCGTACAGAGTAAAAGTGAACTCACTGTGCTGCCAAGATCTTTCTCTACGAACTTTGTCTTTTAAGAGAAGTTTTTAATCCTGAAAAGGTGTGGGGAGGGTGTGGCAAACAATTTCAGAAAGTTTCAGAATTTTCAGATATTTACACAACATTTCAACAGGATTATGAAGTGAATAGTGGTATTACAGCCAATTTACACAGAGCCAAATTGAACTGCAGAAAAGCCATTTGTTAGGTTTCACAAATTTATGACTGACCAAAGGACTCTGATGATATAGTAGCTGTGTTGAGGTGTTAAGAGATTACAAGCAACTTCTGTGTTTAAGTTGACGTACTACTTTAACAATTTGCTTTGAGGGAGGAAAGACTCAGTCATATAATAAAGGAAATACTAATTTGTCTAACCATTCTTTGTTTGATTTTAGAAAGCTTTAGCTGGAAAAACTCAGTTACGGTTTGACTTACCAGTAATGATATAACATAAAATGGACTCCCAGCTTTAAAACAAGCTGGAGCGTGTGATGCTCTGTGGCAGGGGCTGGAGGAACGAAGGAGCCAGCAGGCAGGGTCGGACCTACTGCTCTGCGTGTGTGTGTTTTACACAACGGAGCTATGGCTTCACCGTCACCAAGGACAGCTTTGATTCCTCTTTCAAATAATTCTGAAATAAGCTTGCCGGCAGATATTTCTAGCTTGGGATGCTTGGGATAGCAGCTAAGAAAAGCACGTTGTGCCAGGCGGCTGCTTGGAGGAAGTGGTGTTGAGCAAAGACTCTGGAAGTCTTGCAATCAAATTATTATGTTGCATGAGAAAATACCAAGCAGCGGAAAGTTGTGTTCTTCAGGAAAAATTACATAATCTTTTTAAAGTTACAGACTGGTTCTTTCTCTGGGAAGCTAATGTTTGTAAGCTGAGCAGCTTTTTGCATCACTTCTATGCCTCCTCCATGACAGAAGCATAAATTCAGTTAAAAACTAAGTTTGCATGCTTCTAGGTAACATTTGTACTTACAGTAAATTTTATATATGGACTGGTATGAATTTTGAAGACAGTCTTCATCACATATCATGTACTGCAAACTGTCATTAGCCATAAGTTCAGTATATTTTACTGCAATTTTGCTAATGTGTTTTGCTTTTCTTCTTTAAAAGTATAATCTATCATTCTGCAGAAGTATAAAGCATGAAGGTTGGGGGGAAGGCACAACACATATAGATTGGGGATTGAAAAGATTGAGAAATGTTCTCTTATTTGTTGCATTTCCAATTTTCAGGAGTTCTTTGAACATGCAAAAAAGCTCTGGGATGATGAAGGTGTAAAGGCATGCTTCGAGAGGTCGAACGAATATCAACTGATTGATTGTGCACAGTAGTAAGTATTTCTTTTTATGGAATTAATAGCCAAGAATGTAATCATTTATAACAAGTTAGAAAATATATTTATATTAGCAAGATCTGGGAGTTTTACAATGCAGCGATTAGCATTTTAATTCTCTGCATAGGCTGAGCATGTATAGCAAAAGTAATTGATGGTTTTATCATAGTTTGCCATTACGATACATCTAAATATTCTGCCTCAAATATTTAACAGCTAATAAAGATAAGTATGAAAAAAAATGAAATTAAATAATTTTAAGTATCTTTATTCCATTTGAAATAGATTTACATAAAATCATTTCAGTTGAAACTATTAAGTTTAAAAAATGTAGAGCCAATCTAAGAAAAATGCTTTGTTTTAAATTCTGAGACCCAGACAGCGTTGAAATTGCTCTGTGTTTTCACATTCCATTAAAGCTTCTGAGATTTTTACCTAACTGGATGCATACCTGCATAACTAATATATTTTCTGGGGGGAAAAAATCATAAGCAGTATTTCATTAAAGCTAGTAGTACATTTGGTATTCTCTCCTTCATATACATCAAGTGAAGCGGTACGTGTGTGCGTAACGCAGTCATAATCCTTAAACAGGTTCATCTGATTGGAAATGTTCTGAAAAAAGATGTCTAGTAGATTGTGAAGGTGCAAATCATAAATACATAGTACATCAATGAAAACAGATTAATCAGGAAATAGTACATTAGCATGCCAGGGCTACAAAACTCAGATGTCCTCGGTAATAACCCAGCTCTGAATTGGACTTTGACCAAAAATACACATTTCATGTGAACTGCTATTGCGAAAATGTATACTCTTACAGTTGCTATGTGATTTAGGGTTTTCAGAGAACACACTCTAGTGTGTTATGATTTGTCTAATTGGCATTATGGTCAGCAGCAATGCCGCAAGTCTGTTGTAGTGCTCAGTGTTTTGTTTTTCTGTCCTCTCTGCTCTCGGTGCCGAGGCTGAAGCAGAGGAAACAGGACGTGTCGTTAAAGGACTTGTCGCGCTTCTGCCGCAATGGGGAATTTCAGTGCTGAGGGTCATAGTTTCTTCTCCCTCTTTCCAGACTATTTTTGGGAAAGAGAAGGATCTGGGAATGATTCATCAGCACATGGAAGCGAGGGAAAATTACATATGTGTAGGAAGAAACTCATTTGACCTCAGTGGACTGAATTTACCAAAACTTGGGCATTCGCTCACAGTCCAGAGTGGCTAGAAAAGAAAGCAGTGGTTGTATAAAAAAAAAAACTAGAAAGTTGTCCTAAATTGTGATCAGTGGGTTTCCCCTCTGCCCTCACCCACCACCACCACCATGGTACAGATCTGAGCTATGCTTGCCGAAAAGTCCAGACTGACTGTTTATGATATCTATTAATACACTCAAATAAGACATCAGACCAAGAAAATAGAATAATGACGTGTATTTAAAATAAATGAATGTAAAACTTACTTTACTGATAAGTAAAGGTCAACGTGTCTCCCAGTCCTGCTTTGGAAAACAGTGCTGAAAGGACCAGGCAAAAAAGGAAGACATTGAATTATAGCATTAACGGTACCGTGCTTTCCCTTAAAAAAAAGATGCCTATCTACAGGCTTTGACAAGGAGAAGAATGTTAAGTCCACTGTCCTGAAACATAAAGCTAAATCCTACTACCTTTTTTCCTAAAAGCTTAAAGGAAGATTATTGGGGGTTTTTTTATGTATCTTCCCTCCATATCTTCTAACTGGCTTGCTTTTTCTTTATTCTGATATTATTTATTATAGTAGTAAATATAATGCTTGCATAATTCTTCACCTTCAAGGCACTTTATGAAATACTATTTGATACTTAAATATCCCTTGAGTGTATCTGTGCTTTCCATTTCATGATCTACCTGAAAATGTAACATCTAAGTGACTTACCCACATTTACAAGCCTTCAGTCTTAAAGCAGAGACTTGAAACTCGGGAATAGCTGTGTCACTGATCTGATCAAACAGCCTTTTTCTCACAGGTGCTGATGATTTAAGATGGTGAAGTGTAATCTTAACAGAAAGAAGATACTAAAAATACACCCAACTTCTATTTGCCCCTCCATCATTCCTTGAAAATTAAAATGGTACCGATAGAGTCAATGAAAAGGAGATTTAAAAGTTGCTGTGTCTTTGCTGCACGTGTGTATTTATATATTGCACAAAACCAGTAGTTGCTTTACCCAGAAGAACATTTCTGTGCTAGCATTGCACGGACCTTATTCAGAGTGGTGGGGTCATGTCCGCCTCATAACTGACAGAGCGTGTGAGACTAGGTTAGAAATAGAATTCTGATACGCACATACGTGTTCTTATGTGCACTTAGAAAATACTAACTGTGAGAGTGCTGTCTTTCCGGCTCGGCAGGAGTGGATGGCATTTCCCTCAGGACCTGTCCATGGTCATCTTTAATTGGTAAAGGAAAAAAGAGAAGGAGTGTAATGCTGATACACATGCTTACTGTGGGATTTTGAAACATCTGCAGTGTTTTCATTACACTGGCTTTGGAAGAAAGCATCCCACGCCATCAGCTAAATCCTAATCTTTTACTTGATAGTGAAGGAAGAACATTATCAGTAGGTCATCACTAATTTCTCTGCTTAAAAAAAAAAAAGCAAAACCAAAAAAATCCTAACGTGTTAAAAATGTCATTGGATTACAAGTAGGGTGGCTGACTTAAAATACTGAAAAGCATTCTTAGCGAATCATAAAGTCAGTAGCCCAACTTGCTGACTGTTAAGTGAGTTACAAATACAGTGTATTTTGGAATAGTTTAATTTTACTACAGTACAGAGCTTCTGTATTTCTAAAACTTAACCTAATTTTCTTTATTACTGTGGGAGAAATATTTTTCTGGTAACAGAAGTAGTAGAAAGACACGAAGGCAAATGTTTTGTTTACATTAGGCCTGAAAGTTGCTGTTCCTTGATCTCTAATGCCCTTTTAAGTTACCAGGGTACTGTTCCTTCACGGAAATGAGGATGAGGGCCTGCTTGTCAGACCATTTTAATATTCTTACATGACTCTCCATGTATCTGCACTTCTTCTAAGTGTCATGTTGGTACATCATGTGATATTTGTAACAAATACAAATCTGTGACCAACCCGGAGGTCAGACCTTGTGGTCTGACAGTGGTAAATGTATCATAAGCAAAGATCTGAATTGTTCTTTATCACTAACTACAAAGATATTTATGTAACTCTTGGAGGGGAAGGTATTGCATGGCAATAAACCATAGCTTTTCCTTATTGAGCTTCATATATTTCTTTGATATTAATGTCATAAAACTGGCAGGTTATTGTTTTCCCTGTCTTCTGATTTAATATTTCTTTCAAGTTAAATTTTAAGTTTAATTTCAAAAAATGATATTTAATTTGAAAAGTTGATTTGATTTAGTTGTGTCCTCATTTGACTTGTCTAGATTTCAGCAGGTTGGTTTTGTTTATGATGATAAATCTTACACCTTACTTTGGTTAACTTTAACTTTGAACTACTCTGATTATGTCCGTATTCACATACTTTATATTCAGCAAATTCTAGGTCTATAGGGGACTTTCAGATTCTGAATTAGTGCTGTCTATATACTAGACAGACTGAACTGTCAAGTGTATAAATAATAAACCAAAATATGTTCATTAAAATTTTCTTGTAATTCTAGGACAGTTTTCTAAAAGCTAAATAGTTTCCTATAAGATGAATGCAACTCCATTTTTTAATATTTCAGTTTCTTCGTTGCTAGTTATCGAATGCCCAAATTTTATTGTATCCATGGAAGGGAACTGCAAAGCAAACTCTATGAATGTAGAACAGATCGAAACAAATAAAGGTCCAGGTATGATGGCCTTCATTTAAAAAAAGACCCAGAAAAAGAGTTGATGAGTTGATTATGTGTCTTTATAAACTTCATAAACTTAAGTAAATGAATTTATTTGGCAATGAAGAGGTATAAAATTTCCTTTTAACTAATAGCATACCACAAGGTAGAGTTACAGGTTGTAACCACCTGTTTGGTGTTATGTATGTAAGTGGGTTGACTTCACCCTAATGCTGGTGAAATGGTTTCTGTATTATAAGCCCCCTTTCTTCACTGCAAACCGTACCAGGTGCTAATTGGTGGCTGCTCTAGCAATCCCAGAAAAACCACTGAAGTTGCTTTTTGCTTGGAGATCTAACACGCGTGCCCACAGACAGCAGTGAAGTTGAAGACCTCTGCAGAACATCAGTTGTCATTGGGGGATATCAGGCACCTCCAGTCTGGTGACGTCCGTCCGTTGTTTTGAGAAAGTAAGGGCTGAGTTATCTTAGTTGTGGTTAGTCACATGTCAGTTACTCAGTTGACTGGGTAAAATCAGTTGATAGGGGATACTTATGGTGCTTAGACACTGTCAGGGAAAAGGTGGCAGTTTTAGAGCAGAAGAGTAGACAAGCAGAACTAGGCACTTTTGAAAGGGGAGAAAAAAGACAAAACCAGAACATCCAATTCTCTTTTTAGGTCACACAGAGTTTGCTCAAGGTATTGTTGTTAGGGGAAAAAAAATACTTTCAGGTTTATTGGAAGGTTCCAGAGTTTAATTTTGTCCCATTGCATTCACACGAAATAACAGTGTGTGCGTGCATGGGTGGCCCTAGCTGGAAGGGTTGTACTTCAGCTCACTGAGTTCCTCACTGTAGGAAGTAAACCAAGGGTTTAAGGGAACTCTGCCCTCAGCCAATACTTTATCCTAGTTTGCCTATCAATCTTTTTTACCTGATAAAATATGCCACTTCTGATATGCTTAAGTGTGAAGGCCTGAATTGGTCTCTCTGCAAACATTTGGGCTAATAAAACTTGATTATGCAAGTTCTCAGGAAAGCAAACACAAAGGTTGTGAGCTTGGCCAAAGAAAATTGAGTTTATATTTGAGCTAATATACATGGAAAAGACACACCTCAAGTTCTTTTTCTTTGCAGTTACTCTATGTTGGAGAAGGGTTTCGGCCAACTTCTGAGGCATCTATCTTGGTATTAGCTGGAGTAATTAAAAAAAAAAGTTCTTTGTGGTGTTGTCCACAGATTCAACTCCTGATGTGAGAAAACAGATCATTTTTTTTCTCAACAGCAGCACTTCTTGAAACCAAGCATATTTCTGACTTTCCTTGTGCTCTCCTAGAGATAAGGTTTAATTACTAGCATAGACATAGTCATCCCTAAATTCCCTCTTACAGACTGAGGTCAGAAAACCTACCTTGGCATTATCTGCTTCTTTTGTCTAGTGTGGCACTTCTGTCCGGTGTGTTGGTATGCACACAGGCTACACGCATGACTGTCAATAAATATGAGCATTAGTGCAATTTGTGTACTTTCACTTAGTGTGGCTTCATGATTTGTTACTTAATACTGCTTCTTCTAGGGATTTTCCTAGAAGATTGGCTGTATCATACTCCAAATTGGATTCTGCTAAAGCTGTCACAGAGACAGGTCACACACAGGCTGCATCAGCGCAGTGGCAGCTAAGTCCTTCCTGCGGTGCACTCCCAACACCAGTTGTCAGTGAACCCAAGCCACCTGCAGCAGTGCCAGTTGTTCTCAATATTAACCTCTTCAGTGCCAAGGTCTTTATTCATTCCTAATTCAGTCTCCTTTGAAAGTGCCATCCACGTACAGTAATAACTCCTGGTGTTTTGATGGTATCAAGCAGGTTTTTTATTCTGACAATGTATGAGGCTTCAGCTTTCCCAGCTTTGGTAGCAGAATAGCAGAATTGCTTTTTTTTTGCCTCCTTACCATTAGAGCGTAGGAAGGAGGTGCTTTCTATCATCTCAGCATTTTTGTGTGTTTTATAATTTCCACCATATATAGGATTAAATGAAGGGATTATACCCTGCTTTGTGTACTTGTTCACGGGCTCTCCATCGGCATACACTGTTCAACTCTGTCTAATTTAAGAACATTGGAACATGAAGAAAATTAACCGCTTGGGTACCCTTGAGATCCGAGTTGAAATTTTGCTGAAAAATTCTACAAACCACTTAATATTTTGCATAAAACTGTCACTGGTAATTGGCTGTAGCAATTAGTGACTGACTGTTGCAGCCCATCAAACATTTTTGATACATCCCATATCATACGTCTTTGTCAAAGGAGATGCATGGAATTGGTGCCTTCAGTTAGATTTGTATGCTCTCAGCCCTGTCCCAGGTTTCTTCATAGTAACTGCTGTGTAGGAGTAATTCAGGTAGTAAAGCTCACCCGAAAAATAGATACCTTCCAAAGTTGGATGGCAGGAGCCCCACAGCACTCCCATTCTCTATCGCTGAAGGAACCAAGAACAGTTTCTTCATCATTTATGTTCTCCAGGAAGATGACCAACAAGAGGCCAAAAGAATCTGACCTGGTGTGCTTGCATATAGCATGACAGAACTGCAACAGAAAATATAAACACAGTTATTGTTGAATAAGAGACTGTTTTCTAGTTTATGCTGATATATTTTCTGTGAAATCATTAATCCAGCGATCTATATTTAAATGGAGAAGTAACAACCATCGATAATCAGGGAATCTGCACCACTTAGGGAAGACATGTTAAGGAACTGTAAGTCTTTCATTTTCTCCCTGGAGTAGCAGTGTGTTATCTGTGTGTTCTGACACCATTTGAGACAAAACCCAAAATTACTTCCTTTAAATCTGCTGGCTTTTTCAAACCACCTGGGAGCACTACAGTGTATGACACACCGCCATCTCTGTGTTTGGAAAGATTTTGATGCCCCGTTGCTCCGAAACACGCCGCCTGCGTGCTAACAACCCCAGTGCCAGACTTGGTTCTTGTTAGGACCATTATGCCCATGTAGAGAAAACAGAAACAGAGAGGGAAGACAATCAAGTGGCTTTGTGCAGATGTCCATCCCGGAGCGTGACATGTCCAGCCTTGGGTTTGCAAAGTCCTGTTTGTGCTTTCTCTGTTCACTGCGTACTTTGAAGACATCTTGGTATTTCTTTGTGCATGCCTGAGAAAGTAAGGAGGCTCACTGAAAGGGAAGCAGGCCCATGAAATACAGCTGCTGAAATCATGTTTTTGTGTGGAAAGCAAGGGAGCAGATAGAGAGTTGGAAGGAGTAGCTCAAGGATTAGGGAGAAGGAGAGTAGTTGTCTTGCATACTGATCAAAGAATCATGATCTAAATGTTTTTGAAGTCCTTTACACATGGTGGTAACATTTATTTTCAAATGTAATGTGGTATGACTGTGGCTTCAGATTCATATTTGAAACATGCTTTTTGTTGGCAGACTAGAGCCAGAAGGTGTGAAAAAACTCAGAACCCCCTTTTATCTTCGCTTTTTGTCTTTAATAAAATTTCTTTCATCATAATGGGTGGTGAAGTAAATGTGGATGTATGTATGAATTAAGGTAGTAAACACACTGGTTATAAGCTAGAAAATATTACTTTTAAAAGCAGTGATTCTTTTTAAACTTGTAACTGCTTATTAAATACAGGACAAATACATTTTACTTAGAAAAATGAGGAAAAGTGTTAATTATAAATGTTTCATTCCTCATGTAACTGAATTTTTGATGGTGATATGGGAAAACTATAATAATACGATTTTCTTCCATCTAAAAGTCTGTTCTGGTTCATATAAACTCACTGTGATGATGAAGTTTCTTCACTTTTCTAAGATCTCATGCAGTATCACTTTCAAACCTTAAAAATTCATTACATAAGTTAGAAGCAAATTTGTTTGGTTAATTCATGAACAGGTTTTTTCCACTTACCTGATTTAAACTATAAACCTTAACCAGCCTTAACCAGCCGTTCAATTGTTATTTAATGATAGAAAAAAAAGAGAGGGGTTGTAATTATAGAGTAATTACTTTAGCCTTACCGATGAGTCTTCTAAACAGAGGTGGTTGCCAGATAGGGCAAAAGTCATTCTGCAGTGTGTAACGCTTAAATTTTTCACTGTTTACTAACTAGTAGACCACACTCTTGAGAGGCAGAATTGTGGTTTCTTAAAATATGCACTCGGAATTCTCTGAAATAACCTTTTCATCTGTTGCTGTGATTTTTTTTTTGTCATTCCCCTTTTTGCCCTCACTTATGAAAAAAATCATTAGACAACCAATTCTATCTTAATTTTGGTAATCAAAATGTGACCATGATGTTATAGTACTAGTCGATAGAAGTACACAAATATGGAAGAAGAAGCAGCTGCAGAAACCCCAAAATGCCTTTGTATTTTCAGTTTGGAGGAAGTAGCGGTATGAAAATACCGTTCACAAATAGCCAGTATGGCATATGAACATGTACCCGCCTGTTTTACCCACTTCAGTTCACAAATGCTGTCCATACCTAGAGAAGACAATAATATTTCTCGATTAAAATGTAAGAGAAAAAATAGTTTATAAACACAGCACCCTCTCTGTCTTTTAAAAATTAATATGACAAATATTTTTTCCTATTAACTGGTTACCATTGGAGAAGCCTTTAAGCAGCCCTTGATGGGCTGCTCAAACAGAAAATTAAACCATATGTTTTCCCACACACTTCTGTGTGCATGACAGCCTGTTTTCTGCAGTTTTAGAACAAGCAAAAAGGTTGAAAATGTAAGGCAGAAAAACATAAAACATTCCTTAACCTCAACTTAAGGTAGTAATAAAGCCTAAAGACCAAGCAAAGTTATGACAAATGCATGAAAGTACACCTTAACTCTTTTTAAGATGTTTTATTAAACATTTCTAGTTTCCTTTGAAAAATGTAGCAAAGCTGACTTATTCTGTTGAGGAGAGAGTTCTTTCCTCCCTAGTCAACAATATTTTTCTTTTTTTCCTGAACACCTGATGAATGGTTTTCTTAATTTTTTTCCTGACACAGTATAATAGTAGGTGCAGGACATGTTAGTGTAACACAGCAGCTCAGCCCCATTTGGAAATATAATCCATGAAGCAAATTAGAGGACTGCAAATAGGTCCGTCAGCTGAGCTTGTCTGCATTTAGTTTTCTGTGTTAGTATCCTATATTTAATTTGGAGGTACGTTTTTCTGTATCCCTTCTGCAGAGGTAAACTACAGACTTTCAGAGGCTTTTGCAATTGTATTTGCAATACACGCTTCGAGTGCTTTTAGAGCCTGAGCAAAAGCCTGCTAAAGAGTCAAGATACTCGGCATCACCCTCAGTGTATATGCTCTTAAAGCATTAATATCCCTTAAAACAAAGAAAGAGCATTCTGTTGTGTTTATTATTAAAGAGGAAAGGCTGTGTTTATTTCATATCACAGCAGTGAGGACAGAAGTGAATAGGTACTGGTATAGGGCTGAGTCAGTGAACTGGCACAGTGGGACAGTGTGACTGGTGAAAATGGCCAGAATCTGGGATATTAAGCAGGGGGAAGGGAAGGCTTCTCTGTAGGACTGGACTTCATCGAGGGACATTTTGTTTGAATTTTGTGTATTACAAATAATATGAGGTCTTTTTAAATTACATGAATGGAAAATAACGAAGTTAATAAGCAGACTTTGAAAGTTGCCTTGAAAGTTGATGTCTGTCTAGAGTACAGATAACTGCCAATAAAGAGAACCTTAAAATCTGTATATTCCCTACTGTCAAGTCAAAGAAAGAGTAAAACTAGGCATCACTTAACAGTAATCGTGCTGATACAGCTTAACTCCAGAAGCCCTGATTGTGAATCATTGCTCAGCATCAGCATCTCAAAACGTCTTCAAATGAAATAAAACTGCAGATGTTGGTTATCTAGAATCTGCATGCAGGATTTATGAGTAGATTTCAAAAGGAAGTTGTAGGTCATTCTGTCAGTTCTGGTGTTATTTATATGCTGTTCTTGGTTTAGGACTCTTCCAGTGTATGCGTGGGAGAAGGAGTAAACTATGACCAAAGCCAGCTTCATTATATTGCAGGGAACGTTAAGAGTCACTTATATTTACTCCACTTCTCCAGCTTATGTCGATTGGTACAGAATTTAATTCAGTCTGTTCATTTACAATTCATTGTCGAGTGTGTGCATGTTCTCGGTGGAAGAGATTAGTTTAAAAGAATACGTTAGCCTATTAATAAGCTTATCATTATGTAACACAAATGTGTTTTAAATTTTTTCTGTGGGATTTTTTTTTTACTATGCTCTAGAGAAAAGTGTTTTCCATATTCCGTTGCCTTAAACCTAACCTGCTGTGAAACACTTGTTTACATAATAAATTTCATATAATACAACTGTATAATAACTGTAATAACTGTAAGTTGGATGCCTAAAAAAGAAATAAGAGCACTGAAAATTTAATGGCAGGTTATATGGGATACTGTCAAATTACTTACACTTGGGGTTTGACTTTCCTTAAATGCCACATGCATTTTTTCACTTAGAGATGGTCAGCTTTTCTTTTTTCACGTAGACACTTTCACACCACAGGATAATGAAAGGCCAAGAGTCATATTTCGTCCTTAAGTAACTACTCACGGGCCAGACTCTGCATACATGGGCTCCTCTGCGCTAATATATGTACACAGCCTTGTTTATGTTAGGATCTACAAGAAGCCAGGGTTTGGGTGGCGGTGTTTTTCTAAATTAATGCTGCACCAACAGATTTGAGAACAGAAAGATGGTGGAATGTCGAAGTTAAGAAATGAGAAAATAAAATACGGTTTATACTGTGTTGGAAAAATGTAAAGGCTAAGCCTCTATGCTTGAAAAAGAAATTTTACACTTCAGACTAAACCAAAATAGAGTCGTGGTATTTGTCAGTTTGGTTGTAATCCCAATTTTAAGGTAAGTCAGACTGGGAGACTAAGCAGTTTAAGGATGTCTACTTCTCATAATTAAGTTAAAGCTAATTTTGTTTATTTTAATACAAGACAACCCTGGTGCTGCCAGAATTTTTTAAAAGTTTATTTGACTTTAGAGAAGCTGTTTCATTTGTGTCTATTGTAAAAGTATTCTTTCTGATTTAATTAGAAATGTTTGTTATAATGGTGAGTTTTTACATAAAGTTTAATTTGAGCCTAAATTAAGCAGTGGAAAAAGAAAATACGTATAAAATGTATCAGTAGACTTCCTGTTTAATGGACACACTAAATAATTGTCTTCTAGAATGTGCTGGTTTTGACTGGGATAGAGTTAATTTTCTTCCTAGTAGCTAGTATGGGGCTATGTTTTGGATTTGTGCTGGAAACAGTGTTGATAACACAGGGATGTTTTCGTTACTGCTGAGGAGGGGACACAGCTGGGACAGCTGACCCCAAATGACCAAAGGGATATTCCACACCATATGACATCATGCTCAGCATATAAAGTTGGGGGAAGAAGAAGGAAGGGGGGGACGTTCGGAGTGATGGCGTTTGTCTTCCCAAGTCACTGTTACGCATGATGGAGCCCTGCTTTCCTGGAGATGGCTGAACACCTGTCTGCCCATGGGAAGTAGTGAATGAATTCCTTGTTTTGCTTTGCTTGCACGCGTGGCTTTTGCTTTACCTATTAAACTGTCTTTATCTCAACCCGTGAGTTTTCTCACTTCTACTCTTCCAATTCTCTCCTCCATCCCACCGGGCGGGAGTGAGTGAGCGAGCGGCTGTGTGGTGCTTAGTTGCTGGCTGGGGTTAAGCCACGACACAGAATAAAATTTGTGAAAGTTCATTTGTTCTAGAATTGGTTCAAAAATCAGGTTTCTCCTCATTTTACTACTCCCCTGACAATTCCTCTTTGTAATCAAAAAAGAGAGATGATCTTAAGCAGTTATACTTAACTGCTAATGCAGGAAAAGGTGAATCTTGAAATCAGTTGTATGGGTTTTCTGAGAATAGTTTTCATCTTTAGTTTCCTTTCGTGAACATTGTGGGGGAGGTTGGGGGTGTATTTTTGTTTTTCAGGTACCTTGTCACAGGAAAGGAATTGGGCTGAATATCCAAATAACATTTAAGTACATTTTTCTGACCGAAGCCTGCTGATGCATTTTTTGACTCCCTGCCTTTGCCTCCTTGCCATTTTTTGTCTCTGTAAAAGAAGGCTTCCATACCTTTCTTCTGGTTTAAAAGAATGTGTTTAGGGTTGGGATGATCTGCATTCTGGCCATTAGCATCCTGAAAGTCTGATGGTACAGATTTTGGATAATTATTGTTTATTAAGTTTCTTTCCAACTACATTGTAAAGAAGTTTAATGATCAGCATGCATATAATTTCTTGGCCTCCACTTACTTAATGGCACAACTATGTCAGACCTGTAGTTGCCAACACTTCTATAGCAATTATTAAAAAATAGTTTGTTAAAGAGCAGTAGGGTGTTAAAGAGCACTATTGCCACTAGGGTTTATTCTATTTAGGGAACGCAGAAGTAAGCTGTACTGGTAAAGGAGCTTCTTTATCCAGAATGACTTTTATCTTCACTGAGTTTGTTGGCCTATTACCTTATGTTGTCAGGGCCTTAGAAACTTTTTTTTCAGCATGTTTTTCATATACCAGATTTTCTCCATGTCCATAGTGGAGTCTGCTTTGAAAAGCTTTTCTCTAAAGAGACAGATGCCAGTGAACAAACATTTTGCTACATTCTACAGAACTGGCAAGGCCCGGTGTGAAGTAATCACAGTAAACTATAGTTCATTACATCAGCATTGTTACTATTGTTTAAAAAAAAGAAAGAGGGACGTCGAATGTAGTCACTAGTTTTCCCCCAGTTTCATTTTCTATTAAGAACTACATGGAAGTCTTCCTGGTTTGGTTTTTGTTTTTTGCTTTAACTTGTGGTATGTACTGGTTACTCACCTCTTTCCTCTGTAGTTCGTAGGCAGCTGATGTTTGTAGGGCTTC
This sequence comes from Aptenodytes forsteri, assembly GCF_000699145.1. Classification (NCBI taxonomy): domain Eukaryota; kingdom Metazoa; phylum Chordata; class Aves; order Sphenisciformes; family Spheniscidae; genus Aptenodytes; species Aptenodytes forsteri. Next base: position 2,577,520 of record NW_008795863.1, on the reverse strand, counting down.
ACATCAAGGAAAGAGGTTCTTCAGAGGAGGTTGTGGTGGAGAGGGAGTGCAGAGTGCACATTGCTTCCCGTCAGTGCCAACCAACACAGGCGAAAGTTTAGGTTTTTGATCTGATAGTACTTCAAAAGTAATAATCAACAAATTACATTGTGTAAAACTGGCAAAGGTGAGACCTCTATTAAAGCTTATTCATAGAAATTGGTTAACTTATTTATAAACACAGGATTCTGTACCTCTGGCAGGGAGTTCATCATAATATACAATACGTTGAAAGAATGGTTACATGATGATTAAAACTGATTTTAGGAATGCTCTTACGTAAGTCGTAAACAAGTTGTACCTATTTAGAGGATGAAAAGAAGAAGAAAGAGAAGATTGTAGGTGGGCGAAGATAATAAATACAGGGTTTACAAATAAGGCAAAAATAATAAATTAGTAACTATTTTTAGGCAGGAATGCAGAGTCTTAAGGCACTGGACCAACACATAACCTTGCTAGTAGTCTCTTATGTCTGTTTAATGAAGGCATAATGTTACATGTATGAGATTGTGCAAGGGGGGAGGGAGGGTGTTAGCCTATGTCCTGATGGAAATGAGCAGAATGGATATGGGGGGAAAAAAACCATCACCACATAAGATTCTGAAAACAACCAAAGAGAAACTTTGCTAGGGAAGTCTTCTATTTCCACACCATATGAAGAGCACAGCGCAGGTGAATGTTCAGAAACGTGAGTAAATACACGGCTACGTTCTGAGCAATTAGCAAGCCTAGCTAAAAGGCAGTTACAGTAAGCTAGATTAGTATCGTTATTGTGTCATTATCATGAATCTAAAGGAGAAGACCACAAAAACGGAAATATAGGAAGAAATGCCTTTAACAGCAAAGAAAAAAATTTCAGCAAAAAGTAATCTTCTATAGACATTCTGTGAATTTCTTCAGGAAGGAAGTAATTGAAGGACAGTTCCAAAATATTTAATCTTCTGAACCCTTCAGCCTGTGTCATGAGCTTAAAACAAGCGTCTTTCTCCAAAAGCAAGACTGGTTTCTTCATCTCGTCTAACCTTGTTCCAGAAGATGAATATCTTCTGCACGAGTGGGCTAGGAGCACAATACATTTTCTTCTGGAGGAAAAACAGAAAAGACTTTTCAAGTGAAAAGTCCCAGTTTCATTCTGCCTCTAATAAGATTGATTGTAGTTGTCTTTTTCTGTGGATCTCAGAGCACTGGGGAGGGTTTCTCTTTTAACAGGTGTGTTACTGTCCTCTTTGCCTGAAAACAGTGGATAAGCCCACCGCAAAAAAGATGGGCAAGAACAGTGCTCTGTAGGCACAACACTGAGTATTTCCCTGTACCTCAATAGAAGTCCCTGAAAACTTGTGAAAGAGATCATGACTTCTTCAGAGAACTCGCTCACTTTCTCCAACCCTTGGCAAGTTAAGAATTGCTGATCTTTGATCAGTTTTATCTCTTAAAATGGAGACAGAGGCATATCTTGCTATCACACCGTTTTGGAGAGATTTCAACATAAAAGCTGCTTATTTTCTGGAGCTTTTTCACCTTACACATGTGCAATAGTCGTTGCAACACTGGCTGGAAGTCTTCTGAGCAGAATCCAGCACGTTTGGATTTTATTTGCATTGTCCTTTTTCCTCTGTTCCAGTGTACAGACCTATGACTGACTTGTGGTCTTCATGTAAATTACAACTGTATCTCTTTTTGTTGGCTGACACATTTCCCTTTCTGCTCTCCACTTACTAATAGTATCTGCAGATCCATTTCTTTGCTTTACCCCGTTTTGTTTGTTCGTTGTTTTAATCTTGACAGATTGACTATTTGCTATGATAGGGGCCTCTGGGCTCTTCAGATAGGTAATGTGTCAGGTTAGTCAGTCACAGTGAGGTTCACCTATCTACTTGGATATGTGAAGTTGACTTATTCTATCTACTATTCCCAAGCCTCCTTTGACTTTTTTTAATAATTTCATATTTTTCTATTTTATGTAATCTGCATAGGCAGAATGCAGGGCTGTTCGTTCAGAAATTATCACGTATCTGTAAAGACTAGAGAGCACTGTAGCATTTTTCAATGAACTAAAGGCTTTGCATTTATACACTGAAGAAGTTCTTATATGTGATTTTGTTACTGCATCCTATTAGGGAACAGACCATTATCAGACCCATCTCACCCAACTTTGAAATTACCTTAATATTTGTATTGTGTAATGCAATTATATTTTTCTATTGTTCATAACACAGTTGGGGGCTCTTTTCATTTGTCTGTAAAAAATATCTTGATAGGAGTCTGCTTTCTGCATAATTCTTACTGTGGCAATTCCATTCTATGCAGGCATGTGTTTCCTTCTTCATACCTTGTGATGAAGGAAGAGAACATCATATGTAGTGATTTGCTTGATAAGTGCTAGATCTGGGAGTGCATGACAGAGAGGGCACTGTTTCCAGAGGAACCACAAAACTGAGTTTAGGGGAAAAAAAGGGGAGGAAAGAAGGGAAAAGACTTCTTTTCATTTTAGACCAGCTTCAGCAGTACAATCAGTACTCCATGCATTTTGAAATGGTTCTGCTTTCTGCTAGGAGTCAGCCATAAATCCGATAGGGAAAAAATGGCAGATGGAAAACCTTGTGTGTTGTGGGCATTTGCAAACCCTTACCATATCCCTGAGAGGATTCAGTACAGAGCATTTGGCACTCTCAACCTACACTGCAAATTTTTTCCACAAGACAGTTCCTAACATAGTGGCAGAGAAGACCCCAAGGTCTTTACATACAGTACCACCTCGCTTATAAAGGTATGCGCTCATTTGATGTAATCAGACAAAGCATACCAACAGGAGAAAAAGGGAGAAACGGGCATTTCTTTCAGAACAGATGTTTTCATTTTTTGCTAAATCCGTTATGATTCTCAAGTGAAAAGAATCCGTCAGAAACTCCCACTAAAGTACGTGGGAAATTCCCAAATGTTGCACAGTATGCATAAATATTCAAACTATTGACAGATCAAATACTAAGTTTTATATGCATTTCTGCTTTTATATAGTTTAAAAGTAGGTAGGTAACATACCTCCTTCTCAGACGATGACAACCTTGCAGAAATAAAGTAACAAGTGGAACCTGGTTTCAGGAAACAAGCTTCCTAGAACCATAATAATTTTAAATATTTATTTAAGTGTGAAATACTCTTTGTCTGTAAGAAACTGCCTTTTCAATAGAAAGGAGCATTTCATCTCCACTTGTATGGCTTCAGCTGAAATTCTTACATCCTAAAGTGCCCGGTTGGATGAAGCACTTGAGCTCATTTCTGAGGAATGTGAGGACTCCTTATTTATTTCTCTCTTGCTAAGAGGTGAAATAATCAAATCCTAATTGTTTCTCAGAGTGAAAGTAGAAGAGGGCATTGAAATTAATCTTCTGTTTGTTATGCGCTGGAGGCCAATAAGGAGTGTGAAGGACAGAAAATATACGGAATTGCATTAACCTTCAACACAATAGCAGTAACAGCAACAGCAACAAAAATACTTCTCACCAACAGTGGAAGATTTTGAGCGACAAGGAATGTGACAGCAGACTGTGTGCGGCAGGACAGGGGCAACTGGCCGTGCAGAAGAGGTGCTTCCCTTCGTTCGCGGCTGTTTCATTGTCTTTTTTGTTCCATGATGGGGCCCCGGGTTGGGTTTTGCACGCCTTCTCTGGAGCTGCTCACGTGTTTAAACTCAAGAGCTTTCTCAAAGCATCTCTCCTCTGGGTTAAATGTAATACAGTTGCAGGTATCCATTCAGATCTGTGACTCACTCATCTGCACACCTTGTCTGCTGCTCGGAGCTAGAAGTGACTTAGCAGTTGCAATTTTCTGCGTTGAAAATTCCGTATTTTTCCGTATATACAGTTGTGTGAGCAACAGTTCATGTGTTATACATGTGCAGGTAATACAGAATATTTCTCCCCAGAGTCATGACTTCCAGATCTGCTACCAACTTGAGAAGGTAAGGGGGCTCTGAAAATAAGCTGCTTTCCTTCCCTCCCCCCTGCTTAGCTGCTGCACTAAATGGGGCTCTGCCTCTTAGTCCCTCATCTTGTCTTCCAGTCCCCTATGTCACTTCCCCTATACCATTCCCTCCCCGAGGCACTGTTTAGTCTCCAACTCATAAATATTTCACGGATTATTTGGGGGTGATGGCTTTCAGAGGAGTATGCTGAGATGTGGTATAGAACCAAATCTGCAGCTTCATACTGTAGTCAGATAATGCTGGAGACGTTCTGAAGGCTTTGAAACAAAATACGATGGTCCAGAATTGTGCATATTCCTAGAATATCGCAAGCAGCAGTGTTTCTCCATTTTAAAAACAAAAATCCTTCCAGGTCACTGCATGACTTTCTGTTCTAGTGCAAGATTGAATTAGAGGTGAATTGGCTTTGGTTTCTTAGAATGACTGTGCTCATATTGCATTGTATTCTGTTCACAAGGCTCAAGGCTGATTTTTGTTCTGGTGGTGTAAGTTGTCTGATTACGGTAAGATAAAACAGTATGGAAGCTGTTTTTTCACTAATCTTATTTGATTGTCGGTTTTACAGCAGGCTTGTTGGTAAGCCCATTTAGTGAAATTAGAGAGGTTTGGGGATCTTTTGGCTATTCTATTTGTAATATTCTGTTCTATTTGGAGAACAGGACTAAATTGAAAGCATTCCTCCTCTTCCCCCCCCCCCCCCTCCGCAACCAGTGCT
>NW_008795863.1:2559684-2572681 GCF_000699145.1 Aptenodytes forsteri | reverse complement strand
GAAATCTTTGCATCTTGCTTTGTATTTTCCTTGTTGGTAGTTTGAGATACAGTTAGATGCCTTTCTAAGGATCAGTCTGAAACTGCAATACAATGCACGGTGATGTGAATGGCCTGTTGTCAGCACTGGTTAAAAAAGCTGTGACAAATCAGCAGTGGAGGTGGAGGGGGGGAATCACTTTACAGCTAGGAAAACTACAATGGCAGTTGTATTGGGAAATCAATGTTCTCTTGGTGTGTTTTTTTATTGCTCAAATGTCAGTGTTTCTCAATAGCTTGCTCATATGAATAGGAGTCAAGGGAATTCTCAATGTCCAAATCACAGAACATGTGCTATTGTTTGAATTCTCCTCAATTTGTGAGCTGCTTGCAGCAGGCTGTAATCATGTATCGTGCTGATTTTTGGTATCTGTTATGCATTATTTCAGTTTCTTATGACTTTTGTCTTCCTTATTTACACAGGGGAAGCAAAAGGGCAATCTAGATCAGGAAAAAGAGTTTCGAGATGTAGCTTAACTCAAGAATGCATTACCTGGTTTGGCCTTGGGGTACTTTATCCATGTCTTTCAGTTTACCTATCTGTGAAAAAAAAAAAAGGCAGACCTTGTAAAAGCTGTTACTGTGTTTGATATTAAAGGTTATTGTGGAGGAGTAACAGGCTTTTTCAGTACAATGCAGTCATAGGTATTGGTTTGTTTTTCTGATTGCTGTGAAATAATTGTTAGTGCTGCTCTTTGCCAAAGACGTCATCATTCTGTCTAGAAAGTATCAGTACAGCTTCATTACTTCCTGGAAAGTGTTTGGTGTGGTACAGATACAGGTCTGGTCCTTCTCAATTCTATTTGTACAGTACATCAAATGAACTCTGTTCCATTTTACTACAGCTTTAGATGAGACCAAATTATAAGTTTGTAAGAACTGGGATATGAATCCTAATAATCAGATTTAGTGAAAGTAAAATGAATGCAGCCGAAATCTTTTAGTTCCACTTTGTAATTTAAATATTTTTTTAATTTTGTTTAATGTTGCAGATGTTTTCAAGTTTTTAGAAAAATATTTACATTAGAATGAAGACACAAGTTAAGGAGCATAACTAGCTTACCTAATCTCTGATGCACAGGTTGTAGCAAGGTCCCCTAAACAGGAGGGGAAAAATTAGGAAATGATTGAGAAACATTTTTCCCTAACCAGCTCAACTCTTTGTCCACACTGGGAAAATACGCCACGTTGGAAAACGATTAGCCAACAGTTTTGTCTTTAACATGCGTAAGGACCACTGTGTAAACTGTGACCAATTCAAACGTCATTAAGTACCATTTTCCCTATCTATACTAACAGTGCGACTGTGTTCAATGGTCAATGTGTTTTTACTGTGTGCCAAGTGTGTAGACAAAATCTGAGTTGTTCATTGTGAAATACGTCCACCAAAGAGCTTTTAAACGTGCTAAGTCTAAGACTAATGTTAATGCTTATAGGACTGTCGGGGACAATGTAGATATTTATGTAGATATTTTCCAGTAATGACTTTGAGGGTTGTTTGCTTTAGACTATGTAAAAAAAACATAATACAGCCAGCCAAAGTTAGGAGTCTTTGCTCCTCTTAATAGAAAGAGCGTTTTCCTTGGAGTATGCTTGAGAGGAGCCAAGCTAGATGATAAGAAAGCACTCAGGTGTGTTTAACTCGCCGAAGAATATTGTCTTCTAAAGGTTACCCAGTAGCTAGTTCAGGCTGCATTTCAGAAGCATCAGTGAAGGCAGCAGACCAGTATAACCACCGTATCTCTTAGAAGAGTTCATGCAGGGGCTGTTTGCTGTGGATTTCCAGTGATCCAGCAGCCTAGGGAGAAAGTGACCATTCAGGGCTCTGAATTGTTAGATGCAATAATCTGTCCCTAAAATGGATAACACTATATAATCCGTGGTTATTGCATTTAGAATAGATACAGGAAGGCATCTCTTCTTTTAATAAATACAGTGCAGGTAGGCAGTGCTTGAGTGGAGTGTCCTTCTGTAGGACTGACTGCTAAGATTATATATGCTATTTGGTTTCCTGCTGATTAAATTATATTACAATTTCATCTGCCATCTGTCCATTTTAGGCATGCTAAGCAATAGACCTGAATGGACTGTGCCTTACAGAAAGGCTTGGCTTTTTCTCTAAGGTTTTATTGGAAGAGGAGCATGAGAAGAGTCACACCCTTAATCAATGTGGCTGCATTGATACAAGGGCTCTTCCTAAGAGCGTTTTCCAGAAAGGCTCATTCTAGTGCAGACAAGGCCTTGGAGAAACATATTCAGTAACCTCCCCCACCCACAAGCTGTGGTGGGGACTTCTTCTTGTATTCTTAGCAGTGGAGCAGCCCCCTTGCAATCTCTCTTCATGCAGCCAGAGCAGCCACTCTCTGCGTCTGGCTGTTTGCCCCATCTACTGCAGACGGTGCAGCAAAATCTCCTTGCAGTTAGAGGAGAAGAGAGGACTTTCGGAAAGAAAAGGGACTTTTTATAAGAATTGAAAAGTCTATCGTTAAAGCACAAATTATTTTCTTTGTTTTGTGGTTCAGAAATATCCTTTCTTTAAGCTGGCTCAGTCATCTTTACTTTTTTTTTAGTTAGGTGTGTTGCTTGAGCTGACCTTAAAAATCTCTGTTCAGAAATATCCTTTCTTTAAGCTGGCTCAGTCATCTTTACTTTTTTTTTAGTTAGGTGTGTTGCTTGAGCTGACCTTTTAAAAATCTCTTTTGAGCGGCTTTGATTTTTATAGGGGAATCCATTATGGTGTAAGAACACAAACAGCTTAGGGGTTCACTGCCATATAATATTTCATCATCTTAAAATAAGTATTTTCTTCCAGTTGCTTTGGTTGGTAGTTGAAAACTGCTAGAAAAAGATCTACATATTTTATTTGTGATGTAATAGAACTGGGAAGGAAGGCAATAAATAATGATAGCAACTCTTAACGTAAACTTGTTTTCCACTGGTGAGGCTTATACTGTTTTCTTTGTCACGCAGTGAGTAGTCCCAGCGTAAATCATGTCTGTATTTAAGGTTCGTGTTTGAGCAGTTCCCAGAGTTGTCACCAGATTTTCAACCGTCCTTGCTATTTTTACTGTGGATTTTCCAGCTGATATTAGGAGGCACTGCCCATGTACTGGCTGATCTGTGCATGTGTGGTGGCTAGTCCTCCTGAACAGACATATTTCTGGAAATTCAAAGGTAACTCTACTGGAATAAATTCCGAGGGCTAAAAAGTATAGCACAAATGGTAATATATTTGAATTACACAGTAGCTTTTTACGGGAAATACTGATTGCACATTGCACAGAGTGGCATCAGCCAACATCAGTGTAATCCACAAGTATGTGTCCTGGTTTTGGCTGGGATAGATTTTTTCTTCCTACTAGTAGCTGGTACAGTGCTGTGTTTTGGATTTAGGATGAGAATAATGTTGATAACACACCGATGTTTTAGTTGTTGCTAGGTAGCACTTACGCTAGTCAAGGACTTTTCAGCTTCTCATGCCCTGCCAGTGAGAAGCTGGGAGGGGGCACAGCCAGGACAGCTGACCCAAACTGGCCAGAGGGATATTCCATACCATGTGACATCCTGCTCAGTACGTAAACTGGGGGGAGTTGGCTGGGGGGCAGCGACCGCTGCTCGGGAACTGGCTGGGCATCGGTCGGCGGGTTTTTTTATTATTATTATTTTCCCTTCCTTTTCTGTCCTATTAAACTGTCTTTATCTCAACCCACGAATTTTACATTTTTTTTCCCTGATTCTCTCCCCCATCCCACTTGGGGCGGGGGGGGAGTGAGCAAACGGCTGTGTGATGTTTAGCTGCCTGCCGGGTTAAACCACAACAGTATGCCATGTCTTATTTTTAATCTTACAGCATGGTACACTACACCGTGCATGCTGCATTGACTTGCTTTTATTTTACTGCTTACAACATGTGAACTTGGGAGGGGACTTCAGATGTCCCTGCACCTCATGCAGAAATGAAAGTCCTCGGGCCTGTCTGGTGCATCTGCTGTTGCAGCCAGTCTCTTAACCACATTTCAAGGTGATAGTCATAGCTGCCGCCAGACCTTCTAGTTCTGAGGAGGGCTTCCTGGTCCTCTGGCAGAACTGGACCCTGCCACTCAGTCCCAAAGTTACAGTAAAAAATAACGTTCTCTCGGTTGAGGAAACTTCAAATCACTTCAAAATCTCCTTCCTCACCCATCCTTGTGCAGGTGATTAGAGGACCCATGGCAAGCCTTTAAAACTGCATGCATAGATAGATTTGGTCTCTGTTTCTCCCCATACTTGAGCCTGAGAGAAACCGAGGTGTAGAATTGCAGTCAATAAAGCCTTTCTCTGGCCCTGAAAGAGGGAGGTCATTGAATATGTCTCCGTATCCGTTTGCTTCGTCAACCCAAACTCTGCAGCAGATGACCAGATGGCCACAGGGTGTGTTTTGTAGCTACAAGATAAATCTCATGGCAAGCAATTTCCTCCCATCAGCTACGGACACATGCATAAAAATTGAGATTTTTTTCCTAAAAAAAAAAATCCCTGAAAATTTGTCTTCATGAGAAACACTGCTTCATGTGGCAGCTGGAAGAATGTGCTTCCCTTTTTTTAGTGTAGGGCAGCCAAAAATTGTTTGTGGCTCTAAAAAAGTTGTAATATTTGAGAAAGTACAAATCCAGTCATATTGAATATAAAAGATGAGGATTGTCTTTTTCTTCTGGACTTTGCAAGAAATGTGTAACTTTTGGACGATGCCTCCTGTCTGACCTGAGATGGTGATGGGTGAGAAGTAACAGCCGCCTTTCTAAGGAGTTATGAAAAATACTGGCATGTGCTGTTAAACCACTTAGAAATATAATAATGCAAGACAGTGAATAGGATTAGAGAAACGTGGAAGTTTGTGGAACTGGTGGCAGTGGTTGACCGCTTATATCCACCAGCGGATCTTGTTCACAGGGGAAGTTGGAGGAAAGCTAGCTATTACTATGACTTTGTTTGCTCTAAAGGAAGAGGGCCCAGCAGAAGGGAGCTTCAGATAGCAGTAGTGGGCATTTTGATGTATATTTTTAGTACAGCTAAGATAACATTTCTAGAAGTGTAGCTTATGTTTAAACTGTCATTTGAGGTTCTTGGTTTGTTTCATTTTGTTTGGGGTTTTTTTATCAGCACTTCCCATGCATTCTTTCTTTCCCTGGCTTTTCTAGCTGCTGTTCTGGAGCAGCGTGCCTTTGTTTTGAGGTATTTGTAAACTTTTTTAAAAGTAGGTTTTTAATTGACTAGAAACATACTATGTTCGATAATTGCTTATCAGTGTGAAGCTGGGTGAGTTTGCTTTCATGCTTTTATTTTCACGGCCTTTATTTTCACGGCCTCACGCTTTTATTTTCATTCAGCAATAAGACAACAGATGCAATTAACATTGTTTTAAATGTTTCTCACCTGGCCAGGAAAGGTACATGCTAGAGGTTGTGTCTGAGGTTTTTTTCTGGGATCTTTCATGACATTGTACGTGTATTTTGTGCAGTGGGACATTTAGATAATGCATCTGGCAACTTCCATCCTAATTATTGTCTGGAATTAACTTTGCAAAGCTGAGAAGTATCATTTAGTTTGTAGTACGTTTTTAAAGGTGCATGTTAAAGATGTGACCTATCCTGTGTAGCTATGGGTAGGTAGGAAGATGGTTTTGAAACGCTTCTTGTATTGCCAACCATTTTACTCTGCTGAAGCAAGGGAGGAAAAAGGAAATAAAAAAATGTAATCTGGCCATATTTAAAACGTTGACAAGTTTATCCTGCACATGGTGTTAAAAACTGAGGTGTCCTAAAAGAACCAAGAATGCCTTTAGAGGCTGGTATTTACAGCCATTTTCTTTCCCTTTATCACAGTCACAGCATACTAGCTGGGAATCTAAATAAGTAGTCAGCTGAATATACACATGGCTAGGTTATCTCATTTCTAGCTGCCTGCTTTGTTTATCCAGCACTTATGTAACGTTCCGAATTATATTAAGGCAGGGCCGAGCTTTGTATTCACATGCTGTTATCCTAGCGCTGATAGGAGAGATGAACAGAGCAGGGTGTGAGATGTTTAAAGGGATGGCTGCCTCTGCTCGCTCTCCTCTCCTAAGCTTAAGACTTTAGATCTACACCCCATCTCTCTTTTGCTTTCTAACAATTACAGTGCAAGGCTGCGGGACTTCATGCTTCACGCTTGTATCAGCAGCGTGGAGGCGCAGAGCTAAGGCTGCGAAGGCAACAAGTGCCAGACTGTAAACATTGATTCGAATGCTATCAAACTGATTTGGGGTTGGAGATAGACCAGGGCTTTTCAATACATGTTTATAGTTAAGAATGTAAACAGAATTTCGTGTTTATATGCCCCAGATACAAAAAGAGGCTTTTAAAGCTCTGTTTTGAACTCCTTGAAAATAAAAGAATTTAACAGTTAGGGTAGAAAGGAAAATGACACTCTGGCGAGCATTAAATCATACCGTTTCCTCGCTCCCTTCCTCTCCCTCTCCATCTCACACAGTTGCATACAAAACCTCTGCTGCAGAGCTGCTATTTTTCATTCTTCTCTTAGACTATACCCTTTTTCTGAACGCGTATGCATGCGACGGGGTTTTGTTTGTCCTTTTTTTTTTCCCCATGGTGGGATGTAAGAAAAGGGTTTGCCTAAAAGACGTATTGAAGTTAATAATTGTCTGTTCAATTAAAGACCTTTTAACGGTAACACAACACGGTATTTTTTGCGTAGATGGGTTGATATAGACTCACTGTGACCATTACTTAGTCATGTAACTCATAAGCAGCTAACTGTAGCCAGCCTAAACTGGTTTTGGGATTTTGCTGGAGTTTTTCGGTCAATAAATCATAACCTCTCTTGAGACTTATGAAAATTCCTTTTTAGCCGTGGTAGTTGCTAAGTAATGTCCCTACTTGGATAACAGTTTAGATACCAATCCTTAAATTGACAGCTTGCAAACAGACTGCTAAATTTATGCAGGGAGCCTTTCTGGACAAAGCCAGCCAGTTTATTTGCTGGTTTTTACAAGATTAAAGCCTTGAAATCTCTCTCTGTTTAAGCTGCTGATTGCCATCTGACATTTCCTTAACTTAGAAGTTCGTATCTGAAATAAAATCTGAATCCCAATTTCCTTATCGTCTTCATTACTCACCCTAAAAACTTCTAAAGAAAAACAGGCCTTAGTTTTCAGTTTTGGAAATTTTATTCATTACTTCAGTGTTCCTGTCTTCGCAGATTTAAGCCATTTAAAAAATAGTGGATTAAAACAGATACCAGACTTATGCCATCCCTGTTTCCGATTCAGTTTTCACTTAAAGCTAGCTCCAGCGCAGCCGGTGACACTCCTAGACGTGGTGCTACGAATTATTATCTGAAAGTTTCCACTTTAGAAAAATTAAAACCCCTTCTTTTGTAGAAAGAAAAATAACCACTTACTTGAACTTACTTTGGCATTTGAATTTTATCATAAACTTTGATTTTTTCAGAGAAAGATATATGTCGGATTTGTGTTGAGGTATGCATGCAAAACATTGTTTCACACAGAGGCAGGTTTTGTGGCAAAGTTTGTAAAATCAGCATTTCTTGAAGGACGTACTTACATGATTACTTTTATGCCACAATGAAGTTTATATAGAACATCTGAAAGCTGTTATAGCAAACAGGAGGTTTGTAATTTTACTGTAATTTGTAAAATAATTAAGAAAATCCTTACGGCACTTTCCCTAAACAAGTGTGGGCACTAGTAGCCCTTTATAAATTTCTATTCTAAATTCTAGGCATTCTTACATAGCGTAGTCCGACTGCTCTACATTTTCAGTTAAGTTACTATTAAACCACCTTAAAAATAAATGAAACGTATTGTTATCTTCTTTCCCCCTAACCGCCATTAACTGCGGGCTTAAATTTTAAATTTTCAGTGATGCATTTCAAGAGGCCAAGTGAGATGAATAGCACAAGCTGCAAAATCGTACGTCGCTCACCCACTAACAGGGGCCTTCTTTTCTGTGAGTTTCCATAAATTAGATGTGGAGCCAAAGCCAGCGGAAGCTATTTTTAGTGCAGCAGCAGCAGCAGCACTGCAGAACAGAAGCTGGCAGAGCATCACGTGTGTCAGGCTGAATCAAAGGGAGTATCCCAGCAATGTGCTGTAAACAAAACAAGGGCGCTGTCAAAAAACACGCTTCAGGTACCTAAAAAACCCAAATCAAAGCCTCACGCGAGAAGCGAATGCACCAACTTACCAACTGTGTTTCTTAGGAGATTTTCCTATTTTGCAAACATGGGAGCGTAATAAGAATTCCGCGTTTCCTGGTGTCCCATTGTCTTGCTTGATGCAGTCCTTACCGTTAGGCATTTTATTTAGAAATCTTTATTTTTTTGTCTATGTCTCTTATCAAGTATAATTGTTGTCTGAAGATACATAAGCATAGGAAAAGCAGATGCAGCTGTCTGCAGAGCCACTGCGTAGGGGATGTCCTTGCTGTGAAAGCACTGCTTTACAGCCTGTGAGGTGTTGCTTTTCAGCAGAAGAGCAGCAATATGAGCTAATGCTTTATTCTTACACGTGAATTGAATTGACATGTTCAACTCCGATTTTCCATTCATAATGAGTATTTTTATTATTTTGTGGATTTTTTGCATGAAACGTGTCTGTCCTCAGAAATTATACATTAACTTGAGTAAATACTCACTGAACCTTTCAAAGATTAACATTGCTTTGGTTTCCATGTGTCCGCATGCTTGTGAAGGCACAAATATATTTTAACTCAGTGATTTCAAGACTGTCTATTACTTAAAATCACTTGCCAAGTCCATGGCATGAAAGCTTATAGTCAGTCAATAGCATCAGTTTATTGTTACTCAAGCAGTTGAGTCGCAACCTTTATGAAGGTTAAAAAAGGTGTCAAAAATTTTCATTTCAATTGATAGTCAAAAAAAAGCTGCTTCCCTTATTCCTGAAAACCATCTGTTCAGGTGATGCCTCTTCTGTGGGTCCTGCAGGTGCATGTATTTTAATGAACTATAGGGTTTGAATTTGTTGGCATTTCTCTTTCGGGAGCCCGGGGAATGTGAGAGTGTTTGCTGCTCTTCCAGTAAATGCAAATAGCTGTGAAAAAGTGACTTGGGGAAAAAGGATGTCAGCCTTGAAAGCTGAATAATACGATTTCCCTACAATAGCAGCCTATGCAAAAAAGGGTTAGATGAGATTAATACACAATAGGCACATAAAGACAAATGCAAACATCAATGCCAGTTGTGTCAGCACTGGCACAAAGGGACTCTTGAGTGCAGTGAGTCCCTCTTGTTGCCTCCCCGCTGCTCCTGACCGGGTTTTTCCCCTGGGCTGGGGGAAAAGTTGCTCAAGCCAGCACCTGGGTTTGGAAAGAACAATGATATGGGTGAGCCCTTAGGCATGTCGAACGTGGCACAAGTCCTGCATAGGTGTGGGGAAGGACTCTGGGAATCTTCCTGAAATTGTAGGTTTAATAGACTTCGATGTCAAAGAGGAGCTGTTATCCTGCTCTGACCCACTGGCTATCCATTTTTGTTCAGCCAATATATTTTAGGCAAGTTGCAGCCGGGGAAAAAACCCATAGAATACAATGTTGGGAATAGGAAAAGCTAAGAAAAAAGAGTAGAAGCAGTAAATTGTTAAAGGTTGTTACATGCACATCTTAACTCATTCAGTAATGCTAAAGACGTGGACTCTGAGCTGAGTGCTTGTAAACTATTCAGACATTAGCCTTTGTTTTTTTAAAGAAAGTATTTTGATTTTTTTGTGCCAGAATCCCTTTCTAACTGTGTTCAACATTCTCCTATGAAAAGATAGCAAAAATATTTGACATGATTTGTAGAAATTACCACTTTATATAGAAAGCAAAAAACAACAGTTCTTCTGTTGGTAATAAATAAATATTTTCAAATGCCTGTAGCCAAATCAAGGGAGTGTCCAGCTGAACTCAGAATCCGCAGTCGCTGCTTGAGTTGAGAATCCGAGTGTCCTGTGCTGCCTTACCGTAAGATACAAGAAGAAGATATGGCCATGAATATCTGTGAATAAACACCTGAATGTCAGCTACTTGCTCCTTGTCACACCATTCCCTTGCACAGATACGCCGCCTCCTTATTCCAATACCCATCATCTTTCCCATCTCAAATATCATGGGGAAAAAAATGCCTTTAAAATGCAAACTGCAAAACATTCTCACGTCTGGTTTTGCTAGAATGGCTCCTACAGCATCTATTGTAACTTCAGAAAACAAATAAGCTGAAAATGTTTTGATTTGAAATAACTACAAATCACAGGAAAAGAGTTTGTCTTCAGCTGGAAATTTTATGCTGTTTTTAGGCCTCAGAAAAACAGAATTTGGAGAGCAAGAGCTAATAGTGATTTTGCCGATGCTAGCAAACGATGATGTCTTTTCTGTAACAAATAACTTGCTGTTTATTCTCAGCAAATCTGCCGCAGTTAAGCAGGAGTTAGTAATCACCTGCGTGTTTGTGGCCAAACCAAGTAGCCTTTGCAGTGCCGACGCTGCTTACGAAGGGCTGGGGAGTTGCGTGTGTTACAGCCACCGCGTTTCCTGTCCCAGCCCTGGGAGGAAACCAAAGCAGGCAGCAAGGGTGGGGAATCTCCTGCTCGCTGGATGCTGTGTCGGCCTTTCAAACACGCAGCTCAGTGTTATCAGTAATATGCAAAATAAATAAAACGGTGTGCCTGCGAGGCATCATGAAGCCAAGCTGTACATCACATCCAGCTCACAAATTACAGCTTCTACAGCTCAGCTCGCCACTAAGGCATCTGTAAAACAGTTTTTACTGAACGAAGCATGGACCAGAGATGGCACACTTAGGAAATAATTGCATTGAGCTCTTAGTGATGCAAAAAAATCACAAGTTAAAAAGAATAATAGTTGCTGTGAATCCGCTGTCTACAGGGAAACTTGGAACAGATGCTTCTTTACTGGGATATTGTGAAATCTAATCTTTCAGCAGGTCAGTTATGACATGTATGTAAATAAAATCTGTAAAAAGCTATCATATTAACATATGGCAATGTAACTGAAAAGGAATAAGATTTCTTGAAAATTATGCTGGGTTAACATATGACTGCTTAAATTAACTTTGGTTTATAGGACTGTTTTAATTATGTAGTAAATTAAGTAGTCAATACAAGTAGATCAAAGTTTGTGTTATATATAGTTGCAAAACCTTTTCAAAGACGTAATATTTGTAATCAGCTCGTAATAGCTGTAATTTTCTTGTTCCACAATCTCTTGTAACGAAGCTGCTACACATGAGTCTTAACTTTCCTCTGATGTATGTATTTCAGAAGTTTTTTTCTGGATTTCTTCTTTTTGCCAGCTCCTTTTCAGGCTCTTTGAATCTTTTGACACCAATTACAGGTGCGATTGCAGCCTGTCTGGACACACCCAGCCTGCCATTAATCGAACTGGTCTGGGTGCCCGTGCAAAAACAAAAAGCTTAAATTCAGCCAGGTTTCTAAAATACTGGGCTCAGGCGCTGAAGCCTTGACATGGCAGATATACTGCCATCCATAACTGAGCTGGCTAATTTAAATTTCAGTAGATATCTGCGGTAATTCTCTGTATGCCTGTGGATCACCATGAAGATAATGTCTCAGTTATCATTTTCTCTTATCCATAGTTATGTACCTATCCTGTGAGTGTCTTTTTTTTTCCTGTAATGTGAGTTTCATAAGTTCTAGTTCAGCATTTCCTCTTCCTTATCCAAACTATCCTTTCTTTGATAGTTATCTCTCTCTTCATTTCTAGCTACCTGATACATCTTGCATCATTATTCTCAACTCTTATCATTTGAAATAATGATACTGGATTTTAATAATATCTTCTGTTTCTTAGCGCATTGGGAAAGCCCCTCTTACTTATTCTGCAAATGTGATGTATTTAGCAACTTCCACACACCTTGCTGAAATTTAAAGGTAAATTGCAAAGTGTGCTTGATTTCATTCTAGACAAGAAGGTGAGGTTGCTGCATTGATTTCACTGGGAGTAGAATCAGCTCATAGCTGCGTATTTACTTAATTCCTCCAGCACCTGAAACATGGGTAGACACCTGTTCCAGAAGCTAGATGCAGAGCAAAAAGAAGTCTTCCCCTATGGGATTAAACATCAAATAAACTTTGCCACAAATACCCAACAGGAAGCAGAAAGATGCTTATTTTGTGTACTATATATTGAGTAAAGCATACAAATGTTTTTCTGCTAGTATGGATTGTCTTTTGTTTGTTTGTTCCTCCTTTGCATTTTCTCAGAAATATGTAGTCTGTTATTTCAGTAGCTTTAAGTAATATCAGCTGGTTTACTTTTAATAGATACTGTTACATTCATCGTTATATACCACGTATTGGAAGAATTGCACAGTGTGCATACAATTTCATAACCAACATGCAGAAGAGGAGCCAAGGAAGTGATATTATCTGGATTGTCATCAGCATCAGTACAAACTATAGCTCATCTGTACCCTCAATTTCTAAGCAAAGCCTTTGCTGTCAGCAAAATACCATGCAAAGGGTGCCTCCCACAGCATTGTCATGCTTGTGTCATACAGCAAAACTGCTCTTGCTGACACAAGGGCTTCCTCCTTGGGTTAGGTCTGCCTCCTGGTTTTAACCCTTCAATGACAGAATAATTAGAATTTGTGTCAGGCAGCTGCATCTCTCTGATGGATATAACAACTTAATGCATAATATATCTATATAGTGGTATCTACAATGGTGTTTAGATTGTCTGAGTGGCGCCTTGGCACTGATAAGTAGCGCTGTATGTTAATGCTTGGCATTGGCAATTCATCTCCTTCCTCCCAGAAGTGCTTTTTATGCTCACTTTCTACTTGTTGATAAAATGATATTCAGCCCTTTTTGCACCAATTCAGAAAATGGGATTTTATGTCAAAAAGCAAGACGGGGCGGGGGG
>NW_008795863.1:2549349-2559502 GCF_000699145.1 Aptenodytes forsteri | reverse complement strand
AGTGGGAAACAGCATTTTGCCTCAGTGTGCATCTTGCATGTAGCACTGCCCTTGGTTACTACTTGGCAGGAGGTTTTTTTGGATCCTTGGAGCCAACTCAATACCCTCCTCAGCAGTCTCAGCTTAAGGCTTCTGAAGAGGATCTTGCCCCAGCATTTGTAATAAATTGCATCCTGAAATATGTGCCTCTCTCAGTCGGTGTTCCAAGACGACAAAAAGTTGTTGAGGTACAAAATTAAAACTATAAGCAAGCAGATGAATCCTGGCAATTAGTAGAGAAATAGCAGAATTGGTTAAAAAGTGCTACTGTATCATTGTAATCTAGAGAGAATTATATGGTTAAGCAATTTTCTTAACTGCTGGAATAGTCTTTTCTTTTGATAATCAATGTGGGTTGCAAGGCGGAAATAATGTATTTGGGTTTTAAGAAGTTATATAGCAATGTCAAGAAAATAGTATTTGGGCTAGTGGTGAGGGCTGGGGGCCTTTTTTGAGGGGACTGTGAGAGAAGGCTTGAACTTAGAACAATAGCATTTTAGAATAAGACTCTGTAATGTAACTTTGAACTATTTATAACATGCAGAGAGATAGTGCAGGTACTTGTGTTTAGTGTAATTATGCTTATGCAATCAGCTTTTTAAGGAAGATACCCATTTGACTAGTTTATTTTTGGAAATGTACTCCAGGGTGCTAAAATGTGTATCTATGTATCTGTCTTTATATAATTTTCGGCTTTGGTTCTAAATCTGGTTTTTGTATCTGTCAGGAGATGTCCTTCTACCTATAAACGCTCTGAGGCTGATTAACGACTGATGGCTGACAAATCTACAAATATCAAGCTTTTGGCATCATAAATGAAAATGCCTTGCTTTGTAAGGGGGGGATGGGGAGAGATTAATTTCCTGTTTAATTTCTACAAGAAAAAACCCACAGCCTAACCAGGTGGAATTTCTTTGTACTATAAATAAGCAAACCTTTCCTTCTTTCATGGCTTTAATTTTGATATCTTTCTATCTAAATTGCTCCCTCCACAATTTTCCTCTTACTGCTGGGTTCAGAGATGTTCCTTCAGATGCTCAGTAGATGATGTAAATAATGGAACGAAGCTCTTCAACGCTGATACAGATGTGTGTATGTATATAACTCTAAACATGCTGTGTGGCTAGCTGGGGCAGTCCTGATCACTTGAATGTATATTCTAGGGAAAGTTAGAATAAAATACATCTTGCCATCTTAAAGATGGTTTGGTGCTAATCTAGGTCAATGTTTCATTAACAGTTATAGAGAAAGAGTAGAGTAATTAATTTATGCACTGCCTAAAAATGGTTGGTTGTGGGTTTATGTGAAATGCATTTTGTTTCCTTCGAAATGTTCCATCTGTATTTCATGTCATGTCATAATTTATTTTCTCAGTTGGGTGTAGTTTTACAATATTATTTACTAATATTGATCCATTGGTTTCTCATTACATCTTGCATTCCATTCCTTACCTTAACAATTGTAGGTCATGTTTTATTTTATAACATTGGTCATTTTAGTAGAAATTATGGTGCCATGATGCACTGGCTCCTTTGTAAAACTTGACTTCCAATACGACTTCCTTGTCGTATTGAATTGTATTCTCAGTGTTATGCATGGGCATGCCCTTGACATTCGGTGTCTATATGGTATCTATACTAAATTTTAGCTGTAGCCAGCTTATTACCAGACTTCTGGTGATAATCAGTATAGTTGCGTTTGAAGCAGTAAATACAGAAAAGTCTAGTTGGGTCACCGATGCTGTTCTCCTGTGTTCTACTTCCAGGCACCACTGTCTTCTGTCACATTTAAAGATAAAGACCATGGTCATTCAAATTCTCGATACAAACAAATGTCACATGTTGTTGGACCACAGTTCTGACTACATGTTGTCATGACTAGATGTTTGGAGCTGAGCTGCAACGAGCAAAGAGCGGGGTCTCCATTTGCTTTACAGGAAAGACCTTCGTTCAGGCTCCAGACGTCCAAAATTTTGCACACATTATTGATCTTTTATGCATATGAGCCGTCTCATTGAATTCAAAAGTCTTGATGCATTCAATTGGATTACTTACATCCTTAAAACTATGTTTGTGGGTGAGTCTCGGTAGAATCAAAGGTTTTCTTGCATTGAATTTCTTAGTCCCTCTGTATAACTGAAATATTTAATCATTCTGACAAAAGAAAAAAATAGTGCAAGAAAGTACAAAGCTGCCCTGTAGTAGGAATATCTTGCCATTTGTTTGTGTTTATTTTATCAACATTTGTTCTGCAGTTATTAAAATTCCCTCTTACCTGTAGCTTCTATGAGAACATGACTCACCTTGAAAATGGTGTCCGTTTTGAAGAATAGGTCAGCAGTTTTTCAATGCACTTTTAGTATGCTTCAGATTCTGGTCATCATTTCTTTCCTACTGGCGTGGGCTGTCAGTCTACGGAACGTCCGCGTCTTGTCTGGAGGGGCAGAGGTGGCCGGGGACACCCACAAACTGTCGTGGTGGAGCCCATCATAGTTTCTCAGTGTTGAGATGGGAAGAAACACAAGCAAAAGGCATAAAAACCAGTTGGAATGTCCCCGTTTCCTCACTTCTGTGATTTGGCTTTTGTCCACCTAGTGTTTTGACACCGAATCTGCTCAGAAGGGTGTTGCAGTGCTTGAGCTGAATTTAGGTCAGAGCAGCCCCAGATCCTACACATAACCAGTAAATGAAGATGTATGTCTTAAAGATGTGCAGTTGTTTATTACTAATGCTTCTTGATTTGTTTTCCACTTGTCGGATTTTCAAGGGTTTGTGTAAAGATACATAATAAAATGCTGAAATTTAAAAACCACAGTCAGAAACGGTTCCTTTAAGCATGAGTATGACTTTGTGCTTTTTGAATATGGGTAGCACTGAGACCTTCTCAAAAGAGCATCTTGTAAAATGGGGAACGTGTCAGCACCTGCCGAACTAAGGAATGGCTTTTGCTTTCAAAATATCATCACAGTTATGTTGTAAAGGTGTACTTTTTGGATTTACTTAAAATTTTTGTCAATACACCCCTCCACAAAGCAAAGCACTTGTTTTCCTGAAGGAAGTGTGACTCGTGGGTGCTTTGAAGTCTAATGCATGATACCCTGTTGCAAGACAGACATTTGTTGAGGGCAAGAGATCAGTATTTACAGTGCTGGTATTAGGACTGGATTATTTGTAATCTAATTAAGAAGGTTACTAACAATTTGAAGGGATTATAAGATTAACAATTATCTGTGTGTTTATTTGATTAAAATAAATGCCCACAGATTTGGCTGCCATACCTGCGCTCTGGTATTTGGGATCAGAAATCCCATTTAATTGGAAGTAGAAAACCAAACAACAACAAAACTTTGTGGTTTGATTCTCTTTCTATGATGACTTTAATAAAATGTCTAGTCCCTAATAAATCTTGTCTCTATTTGCACTGAACTACAATGCACCTTATTATTGAAAGCCGTTTTGGAGAAAGGTTTTTAAAGTTTTTTTGTAGGGGAGGGAAGAGTGTGTTTTAGAATAGTATACCATTAATTTAAAAATTAATTTTTTAGGTACTGGGCAGACAGTAATTCTATAGGATACTCCTTTGCACAAGGCTGGGGGTTTATCTGTAACTGCAATTTAGGTCTGGTATCGCTTAGTGAAGCTTCCCAGATTTATGGTTTGAAAAATGTCCAACTCTCTGTGATTAAGAATTTCATCTCATTGCAGAACTAAGTTCCTAGAGGCTAAAGGTCCTCATTCATCTTCACACCCTACTTTAGATCCTTCTGGCACTACCTCCTGAGGGTGCTCACTCTCCTAAGCAATAGTATGAAGAACTTTTATATTAGAATTTGGTTTAATATGAACTTTCCTCGGAAAAAAGGTCAGATCCTTAGAGGCCATCACAAAAGTGGTTCTCACCTTCAGGACAGGTGTTGGGCATGCTCTTTTCTCAGAGCATTTCCCAGCATCTGAGCTGACACCAATGTCACACACGCACACAGGTTGATGGGAAAAAATAATCTGGTAAGGAATTTGTTGTTCTAGGCGCCCTCAGGTTTGAAGTGGGAAAGAAAAAGCAGAAGGATAAAAATGCATCTACTTTTCTCCCTTAAAATACAAACTTGTACTTGCACTCACAGCCCGACTGCAGGATGACCTGCCAATATACGTCATTACGTAAACGCGTGAGTGATGGGTCCATGTTTAGAGAACAAATGATTCCTGGTTTTCATTTCCACAGGTTACATGCAGGTTGGGAATGGTATTTTTAATCTTCTCTTTAAAAGAAAAAAAAGAGAGAAAAGACAACATTTTGAGATCTGAACTGACAAATGGCTTTGGGTTTCTGACATTTACACCTTATTTGTATATTCCTTTTCAGCCTTCTCCAGCTGCTATTGCATAAATCTTCCACATTTTTTCCACTAACTGTATGGATAGAGAAGACAGATTGGGAAGTTCAACTTCCTTCTCGGTGCCTGTTTTTAGGAACTTTAGAAGTTGTCCAGGATTTAAAATTGGCCTCAGTGGACTTCTTTGATAAGTAAGCTTTTATTAAGCTTCTGCCCTTCCTTGCCGATGTGTACGTGGTACAAAGCAACAGCTTCTACGAAGTGGCAGGGTGACTGTTCAGCTGTAAAGGCCAAAGTTGTTCTCACAGTAGCACCATGATACCCTAAGGGGTGGTGACGTTGGCCACGATCCTGCAAGGAGATGCAACTGCCAGGCTTCCAGGTGGCTCCACGCAGGTCCTCAGGCTGGCTCGGGCGCTGCTGCTGTATTGCAGCACCAGTGCAGTGTGTCCAGTGCTGCTCAGCCCCCTCCTCCCCTAGCTCTCCTGCCTCGGGCCGTAGATGGTGTGCTGGCACTGGCAGCAAGCGTCTCAGCACGGAGCCCAAGCAGGGAGCAGTGAGGATTGCCTGCGGTGCCGAATTCTCTGTTATCCACAAACCAAGAGCCCTTTGCTCCAGCTTTTCAGAAACCAGACCCCCGAAATGACAACCGCCTGTTGGGTACAGGGTAGAGAGATTAAAAACAGAAGCGTAATGTAATCTTTAAAGTAACTTGAAGCAGGACATAATCAGGTTGTTGCATAATTATTTTCCTCATTCCTCAAACCCAACTCAACTCATTGTTTTGTTGTTTTAATAGTACAAATGCACTGTACACTGAAAAAATCAAGGAAAGTTGACAGTAATGGAAAGAAAGGTACAGAGAGTGCAGAGTTAGGAATGCTTTTCACAAAATGCCATATTAATAGTAAACGTTAGTGTTTAATGTGACTTACTGTCAAATGTACAGGTAGCAGGGTTGTAGGGCTAGTTTTGAACACTAAGTTTTATAACCCTTGTTTTGTTTAAATAGCTTGTAACTATTAAATGGAATTAGGCCAATTATTAGTAGGTTGAACATGGTCACTGTATCCTTCTTCCTTCCATTTTTGTAGTAACAATTCATCTCCTTGCTTCAGCTCCATGCCTTCCTCCAGCTACCCGAGGTAATCACTCAGCCGAGCCGTAGGTGTTATGACCAATTGCTTGAATTCATTCAGTGGTTAAATATATCCTGTTCTAAAATGGGCAGGATAATGGTGATTTAATGAAAACATTTCAGCAGCATCAACTGTAAAGATACAGGAATTTTCTTATGAGTCTAATGGTTATGCCTAGCGTTTGTATCCGCACTGCTAGACCTCTGGTGTTGTTCTTATTTTCACCTGGTAATTTCTAAGGCAGCTGATCATATACAGATATTTATCTGATATTGCTTTTCATGTACAGCTCCAAAGTGTGTTGTGCATGGGAATAAGAAGGATAACCCATCTGCTCTAGATTACAAGTAGGGAAGCCCTAATAAATTCTGGTGCATGGCATAAACAAGTTTGGGAAGAGCAGGCTTTGTGTCCTTCCCATCGAAGGTGAAAGGTTACCGTGTCTCTTCACTCTGCTAAAGGGAAGGCAACAGGTCTACCTCTGAACGATGGGTGAAGTGGTTCTGTTGGGTGTTTTGGGGTAAAATGCTCTGGAACCGCTGGAAGGATGTCAGTCTTCATCATCCTTCTGTCCTTTAACTCCTGAGCCTTTAATTTTTACCCAGTTGTGTAACTTTCTTGCCTTGAACGTTGACAAGGTTCAAGTATCCTATTCCAGTAACTCTGAGAATATGCTGGTGAACCACACAGCAGCCCTGCACATCGAAGGCCTGCTCATAGAGTTTGTGTCCAGCATGTCCTTCACACAAGGTAAAGGTATGAGAGTGCAACGTCAGAGCTGGGGCAAGGATTAAGGAGTACAGAAGAGAAATGATCTGCCACCACACCTCATAAACTGCAATGAGGAAAAAGAAGTTTTACCAGGTGCTCTGCAAGGTCTGCATTAACACTCTCTCAGTTCCCACTGTGTAGGAAGCTGGTCACCTTCCTGACTTTTCCATAGAGCAAATTTTTCAGTTTTCTTAGTTTTCACTGATGAGGTACTTCTTACATGCAACCCTAGAAAGCTTCTTCTCTGGTCGCACTTGTGTTAGGAACCCTCCTGTTCTCAAATGGTAGATATCTATAGGAACTCCAGATCCTGTCTATGTCTTGGAGCCTCTAAGACATCCTCATGAGAGCTGGTTTTGTGATCCAAATGTTAAGCTTTGGAACTAGTGCCAGTCCTCCTGTTTAACCCCAGCACTCACCAGGAGTCCAGCCATGTCAATTCTCTGGGTCATGTCAACACCTGACAAACACGTGGTAGGTGAAGGCAAACAGATACGTCTCATTTTGCTCAGGCTTTTAACACACTATTCCTTTCATTTACATGTCACAAAAAATGCATAGATCTGAAAACAGTAATAAACATGCACGTGTGCTTTTCCTGGCTAGAAGTGTTCGCCACCCTGAAGACTTCACTTTTCTTCATCTGAGTTCTCTGGGGGCTACTAGCATCCTCTTTTTTGAATCATCTGGTTTGACTTTTAGACGTGAAATCTCTTGGCAGCAAGTTCTCTTGCACTGAGCTTGGACTGGTGCCACAGGTAAACACAAACTTCTTGTGACTTCCTTTCAAGTCTGTGTTTTGTTACCTTTGCTTCTCCTGTTTGGGGATTTTCTGCTTTCTCTTTTATCAACCTCCTATAGAAGACTCCAGTCAAACTGGTTTTCCCTTTCTGGCAATCACCATAGCAGACTTACTATTCCAAACCACTTCCACTGGTGTAAGTGATCTTTAATTGCCAACAACCAGTGCTGTTTCTAACCTGGATTTGGCATTCTTCAGGGCTCACAGCACTTGGTGGATTTTGTGAACACTGAGAGGATATCCACAGTGCAACAATTTTTGAAAACAAAACCATCAACCAGAATGTGTAAGTTGCACTGAAATAATTTTTCCATATCACAGCAAGATAAACTTGCAAGTAACAGGGAAAGCTGTATTTGCAATGTCCAGTGAAAACTCATTTTGTTAACTTCTGACATCCCCTGGCAACCTTGTGGTATACAGCTAGTGCTTGTAAACCTGATGCATTTGACAGCTCCAAATATTATCAAGGCTTTTGCCCATAGCTTGGCTTTACTGAACATAAAAGTCCAAGTTCTTTTTGAAGAATTCACCTGAAGAGGTGGAGGTGAGATCTTCTATGCACTTTAGTTAGTGGGACATAAAATCAAGGTTTTGATCTATCATTCTGTCTAAAGGCATGTTCTCCAGGTTCTGACGGGACGGTTGCGTTCTGCCCATGTAACTCATCTGATGTTTCAGGTATTCTCTGCTTCCCTCCCAGCGTCGGTCTGTGTAGTTGCTGGAAGATGTTGAGCAGTTGTTTCATTCAGACAGCGGATAAAGAGATCCTAGTCTGTCATACATCAGCTCACAAAGCAGTCAGGATCCAGATCTCTCCGGATAATGCAATATGAGCTTTCTGTTTTCAGGTTATTATCTTTTGGTTCTCTGTTCAAAATTAGACTTATAATTGCAGAATGTGCTCTGTGTAGCCTTTACATTGCAGAACTCAAATCTGTGTCTATATAAACGCTCCACGGGTGTATCAGTACGCATATAATTATTATTGGCCTAGGACTGTCCTCTCATGAGGAAGAAGAAAGTTCACTGAAGTCAGTGGATTCAAGCTGGTGTGAATGTGGTCAGAAGGATGGTCTGCATGTGCCGGTCTAAGCCTCAGATTTTATCAGTGCTTCATTCTTAGTCCGTGTTTTGCAGCAGCTCAGCTGCTTGCACCCCTGGGAATAAAAGGTCTGATCACACGCAATAGAAAAATACTGTCCCTTTTAAAATAAATAAATAAATAACCTTTCCTCTTCTTTCTCTCTTTGCCCGTCTTCTTCCCTCTTCTCTGAGATCCCACGTAGCAGAAGTTGCAGATGATGAGTCCCGTTTCTGCTGGAGCCTATTAACCTTTCTGTGTGAATGACAGTTTTCCAGATTTAAGTCTTAGTCAGTGTTTATGTTAAGAAGAGGGTTAATGATGATCCCCATAGGCCTCTCGCTCGGAAAGCAAAAACATCTGCTAAGCCAAAAAGTGGTTAGTTTGCTAAATTTAGAAGGAAGAAATGCATTTCCCAAAATTCATACTGCTTCTTAACAAATTTAAGGAACCAGTGGGGGCAAGCAGATATGGAAGTCATACTGTTTATTCATTTTTAATTTTAGTTCATGTATTTTCAATTTAAAAAATAAAATGAGATTGCTGTTATTAAGCAGAAGAGGGGTAGTACTCATATATCTGAAATGTTTAATGCAGTTGAACTTTTTGTGCATTTGTTTAGGTTAATAGCTGGACACGTGCCAAAGCCTGTGAATCTTAGAGATGTTCTGCAGTACATACTGAGAAAAGACAACTTGGCGTCGGAGAAAGTGAGGTTAAAATGGAAGTCTTCTAGGAAACTCTCTTAACCGAGCCCATAGACTAGGAAAACTTTTCTACGGATTTTAGCCATCTTTCTTTATCCTTGCCAAACACGCTCCTGATTGCTGCCAGCTGTCTGGCTCGTTACGGGAAAGGGTAACCTCGTGAATGGTGATGAGCCCTCGGTTGTGACCGTCGTCATCCATCTTTGCTTTTAATGTCTCGGCCAAAGTCGTCATCTGTAAATGGGGTTTAAACTAGAGTTTTCCTGCTTCATGGGATTACCGGGGAGCATAGTTTGCTGGTACCAATAAAGCATCTCGTGATGGCTTCGCTCTTGATGACTTCACAGTGGCTGGGGCCACGGCTGGCAGCAGCCATGGCCAGGGCAACAAAACGAGATGGGTTATATGCTTCCCTGTCAAGCTGCTTGTGCCACCGGCAGGCGGTACGGACACTGGGACGACAAAGTGCCATCGCTTGCGTGTCTAGGAGAGATCTCCGTCGGTGGCCTGAGACCCTTCCCAGTCTTGTTACCCCTCTCCCTCTGAAGCAAGCTCGGAGGTGGCCGGTGCTGCCGTGGGTAAACACACGGCTTCGCCAAAAGTTGTACGGCCCAGGATGCCACGTCCTGGCTGCGTATCGGTTGTCTGTGGTCCCCAGTGGGCTGGTGGGTGACCCACCTCCAGCTGCCTCCCGGCTGCATCCCCCCTCACCCCAAGCAGAGGGCTGGCCAAATGCTTTAAACCACAAATCCTCAAACTTTACTGGCTTCTTAACAAGCCGGCGGGTTTCAGGCACGACTGTACTTTGCTCTCCCTCTTAGCGTCCCATTTAACCTTTTCATCTCCTGACACAACAGTTTCCTTGCTGGCGAGCCGTGAGTTGCAGATGGGTGAAGGTGTGTTTCTGTGGATAAATCCCGTTTTTTGGTAATCTCCAAGCAACCCTTTGCCAACCCCGGGCGAGACGTCATGAGGTCTGCTGGGAGGTTGGCAGGCTTTGGGAAAATACAGTTTTGGCAGTTGAAAAAAGGATAAGCAAGGTAAATTCTGGAGATCTTTATTAAATTCAGGTTTCACTTGTATTTTAGCGAAATCTCACTGCGAGGTCCAGCTGAGCTTCAGTCTCCGAAGACATTCCAGTGAAGATGCCTGGAGCGGGAAGGGTGGGCGCAGGGCCGGGGAGCGGGAGCCCGGCTGGGCAGAGGCTGCCCCTGCAGTCCCCCCGCCCGCGCCGCAGGCCCCCCCCGCCTGCCCAGGCCACGCACGGACAGCCACAAA
>NW_008795863.1:2538715-2549292 GCF_000699145.1 Aptenodytes forsteri | reverse complement strand
GCGAGACGCGAGACGTCATGAGGTCTGGTTGGCAGGCTTTGGGAAAATACAGTTTTGGCAGTTGAAAAAAGGATAAGCAAGGTAAATTCTGGAGATCTTTATTAAATTCAGGTTTCACTTGTATTTTAGCGAAATCTCACTGCGAGGTCCAGCTGAGCTTCAGTCTCCGAAGACATTCCAGTGAAGATGCCTGGAGCGCTGCAGTCCCCCCGCCCGCGCCGCAGGCCCCGCCGGCCTGCCCAGGCCACGCAGGGAGAGCAGCAGCTCCCCCCTCCCCACTGCCATCTCCCCTCTTCCAAGTGTGTCACACCCACCCGAGCGGCTGAAGAGATGCTTATAGCGGGTTCATGTTGGTATTGAAATCGATGCTTTTTAACCGCCGGGAGCCAAAGGGGAGTCCTGGGGAACTTAGCAGATGCCAAAAACGTGTGACAAGCAATAGCAATATGTAGATTTCTAACCCTTTTGAAAGAAATACTCTGTTTCAGTAGCTTCTTCAGTGTTTGCACTGGGTATTTTCTTCAGTAACAGCTTATGCAGCAATCGGTTGTTCAGAAGTGGAGAACGGCATAGGTGAGCCAGAGTGGATCCAAAAGAGGTTTCGGTCCCTCTCTTCCCTCTTCCTCCTCATGCCTTTGCTGCTGTGCTTACTCCTCATGGGAAGCGACTGCAGAGTGGTATGGAGGGAGAGAGGGGAGAAACTCCACTACCACACGGAAGCTGTATTTAAAATACAGTGACTATTTAAATTTGACAAGAAAATCCTTAGCTGTTAAATTTTACCAACGTCTTCTGAGGGATTTCTGCTGATATTTTCAGCAAATGACTTGGGAAAATTAATTCTTTAGGGGTTAGAATATTACTGGGGGCTGTTTTCATTATGCTTTTCTCAGTTACCAGGAAATACATCAGAATAATGTGAGGTTGCTTGAAGCCCAACTGTGGAGCCTAAGGTATTCTCGAAACCAGAAATCCATAGTTAACTATTTCAAATATTGCAGGAAGAATTAACAGGATTGAAATCCCTTAGCTGATAAAAAAAAAAAAAGATATGTTGTGGAAAGAAAGAAGGAAAAAAAAGTTCAAATCTTGATGTTGTCCCTGATAACTGCAACAGGAAAAAAAAAAGGTATTTTTTCCATTTCCGCTCCCTAGAGACCTGGGGTAGGTGTTCTCATTGTGAAATGTCTGCCTCACCTGTGACTTACTGCATTCCAAAGAGGGTGGAATTCAAAGCCCTGGTCCTGGATGGTTTCATATAGTAGATGATGGTGCTTCTGCTGGTTTTTGAGCCTGGCTGAGGAGTTTGCAAAGCTCTTAATGGTCCATCGGAAATGTAACGGTTTGCTGACCCCGACAACTTACTTGAGGATAAATTTGAGATTCTTCACTCTGAGAACGTAAAGCTACAGCCTTAAAGATGTACCACGTTACCTTTTTCTTTTAAAGAGACAAGCATTTTGATGTGGGTTTGATTTCTTGTTTTCCACAGCAACTTTTTGATACAAGGCCTTTGAAATGTTGGGGTGAGAGCATAAAAAATGGTTGAAGGAGACGAAGATTTATTGTGTAGTTCGTTGTATTGATCTGCGGTTTAGCACTTCATCTTTCCAGTTCTTTGGATGTCAAAATACACTTACAAATATAGCATGGGTTTTGTGTCTATTGTATTATTCTCAAGACATGATTTTTCTTTTAATTGTGATTTTGTTTGTGGGGTCAGAATATCTATACAGAGCCACATAGTGATTTACCCAGTGAGAAGAGGATTTTTAATGTACGATTACCTCCTCCTTATTTATGAATCCTTTTTTCAGAAATTCTTATATAGCTGCTACTGCTGCTCAAATTGCCATGGTTTTTAAAGAGAATAATGCTTATTGATAGTTCCCACATGCACTGGCAGGCACATCTAAAACCTGTACTTTTGTGTTCACAGCTTGCATAATATAAAATTTAGAGATCGCTTGTCAAACTAAGTGTCAGCTGAGTTTCCTAGGAAACTCACTGAAGATATTTATAAAACTACAGATCAGCTTAATAATAGATATAATAATGTCAGTAGCTCGTGATTGGGGTTTTTTTTAACTTTATCAGTCCATTTTTCTTTGCTTTAATTTGTTGGCAAACCAAACCACTGCATTTCCAAACAGAGCAGTGAAGACCTTCCTTCCAATATCTTGCCTAATTTATTTAAAAAAAAAAAAAAAGCAGTTTGTGCTGTTCCATGTAAGGAAGTGTAAAACATCCTACTGTAAAATTAAGAAGAACCTAAATGTCGTACTAATTATCAGACAGAATCCTTTATAAATAAAACCACAATTGTGAAGTAGAAATATAAATATTATATCATATGTTATAGTTTTATTCACAGTTGAGTTGAATGCGTGAGTTTAAAGTTCATTGCACATGCATGCAAAGCAGTTACTGCAGAATTAACATAAACCCTGAGTATGGGTTTCTATAGAAGCTGCATAAATAGAAGACCTGTCAGTATTGTAAAAAGGCATAATTCTGTGAAAATAATTTTATCCCTGAGCTGAAAAAAACAGGATCTAAAAAGAGAGAATAAGTGATACTGGTGTCCATTTTTATTCATTTTTCTGCTATTGTGTTTTCCTCACACTGATTCTTTGAGCGGAGACATGAGCATTGCCACAATTGGGAGGTATTTTCGTACTTTAAGCACTTCAAATTGAAATTTTGGTCATGTAAATTTAAAATTTGCCAGTGGGTGTATGTATACGTATATGTATATGTATATGTGTAGAAGAATGTATATTATGCCAGAACATAATTATTAGAGGCATTTAGGATTAGTAGAAATTAACGTTCTTTAGAAAGCAATTTAGAAAACTGATTCCAGTTTTCCCATTTTAATACAGTAATGAGAATGAAGTTAGCGTATTTAGTAATGAGGCAGTACTGACTCCTTATCTCATCTGGAATCCATTACTTGCACCTACTGTGTACCTTTGCCTGTCAGAGCTATTTTTTTATACTCTGCTAATTAGCCGGGTAAGGAGCTTATATGAAGGATATTCAAGAACTGATTTTCTTGCGAAAAAGTAAGAGTACAGCTTTTTGTGTTTCAGTATCTAGAAATCTCAGTGCACGTTTAATGTAGTTGCAAAAGAAATCCTAGGAAGCCTGTCCATCACACACTGAAAAGGTTAATTTTCTGTAAAGCTACAAAATTTAGCCAAATCCTAATAGTAGTTGCGTGTTGATTTATTGGATGCTAGTGATATCATTGCAGCTTGATACAGCGGGGTGGCAGGTAAAAACTTGCAGATCATTGCATTTATTTTAATATAGATCGCATGTGGACAGCAACCTTAGAAGCACAAAACGTTACAGCTGCTATGTCGAGTGATATTTTTTAGGCGCGTCATATTTGTCAGAGCTCACTCCCTCTTAACTGCGGTGTTGCAGTTTAGGGTATTTGAAATGGATCCTTTTATCGGGAGGAGGCTGATGATTTCTAAATGGAAGACGACTTGGGCTGATACACAGGACATCTAATTAGGAGACTTATCTCATTTCCAGCCCTGCCATGGATTATTTGTAGTGTAACTCTGCGTTACTCACTCCTCTGTTCCTTACCATAATTTGCCTGTTTGGGAAATGCAAATGCTAACAACCAATAGCCTTCCTGAAGTGCTTGTTGTATAGGTGGGAGAGATGTGAATTGGTACTAAATACCCTGTTTAATCATTTCGGATAAATTCTGCCAACATGACCTTGGTATTGGGGAGGCAAGATGTATCGTCTCTGATTTATACATCAACTCCAGAAGGAATGCTTCTGCAAGAAGCGATTCACGCTGTCTTGTGAGGTTTGTGATGGAGTCGTTTTAGTGCACGAATACTCGCTTCTGTCTACGCTTTTAACCAGAGCCTGTTCTGTGTCAGCCGTAGTTGAGGAGCGTTTTCTCCCCTGACTTCTGTTGCGTTTATTGATCCTGAGCTGTGCAAGCAATTGCGCTGCCCACAGCAGTTTGCTAGCTCTCCCTCAGGCTCCTGCCCATTTTCTGCAGCCTTGTTTAACCTGCTGGTGTTGCCACCTTACTGCGCGCAGAGACCTGGATTTACCCCTCTGCTAACCTTTTACCCTGATGAAAAGTGGCTGTTTCCGGGCCCGTTGGATCAAACTGTTAAGAAACTGGAAAGAAAACTTTGAAACGGACTTGGAAATACAGAAGTGCTGCCTGAACAGCCGTATTAAGGAAAATTACTCTGTGTTTAGGAAGAGATTCAGCTTGGAAGCATTTTTGGTTTGGGCTTTTTTTGCCTTCTTTTTTCATCTCGTGTGCTGCAAGCATAAGATGAGAGTTTTGTTAATGATAGGTGCGCCGGTTAAAAATACATCACTCTGCTCCGGTGTCTGCATTAACTGCAGGGGGTAACTGAAGTTAAACTTTGCTTAATCAATATTCTTAAGGTGATGAAAATCATCTGACCAAAAGGTTCAGGCTGAATACAGCTGCTTTCTCATGGTGACTGTAGCTGACTATGAAGACTTACTTTTATATCTTTATATAAGTTTATGGTGGCTTTTGGCAGGGGAGGAGGTTTTGTTAAAAGAGGATTTTTCTTTAGAGTTTGTTCAGTATAGTTTTATTATCAGGCACGCATCGTGTTGTGCTTTTTTAAAACACATACTTTTATATCTTTATATAAGTTTATGGTGGCTTTTGGCAGGGGAGGAGGTTTTGTTAAAAGAGGATTTTTCTTTAGAGTTTGTTCGGTATAGTTTTATTATCAGGCACGCATCGTGTTGTGCTTTTTTAAACAATATGCTTAGCCATCACACCTTGATCATCCAGAAAGAAAAGCTGGGTATTCTAGCTGTAGATACTGCATTTTGTTTCCTTGCTATAACAATGGAGGTTCAAAAAGGAAAAATAGTATAAGTAAATATATATGCAGCGTATTTTCTTTTCCTTTCAGTTTGTATCCGTGGGAAAGTGCTACGAGATTTTAGGGGGGGTATTTTTTCAACTGGTCAGTGTGTGTGACCCCTGCGTTAACAGAGAGTCACATTGTAAGTCAAGAGTTCACTGTTTTTTTTGTCTTTCCCACTGCAATTAAGTAGATGCCACATGCACACCCAAGTAAAATTGGGAAAAACTTGCCAGTTGATAAAGAAATCTTGATAATATTGTAGCAGGATGAGTCAGCCGGTGAGATATTCACTGCCAAATACCAAATAACAATGCAGAAATTCAAGAAAGTTTCTAAGTCATACGGGCAGTCTGGGGAAAATGAGCCAGCTGGGCTCACACAAAATCTAAGAAATGGGTGAAAGTGGGAGAGGAGAACCTGCCTATTTTAGCTATACATATAAAATCACATTTTTATGTCCTTAATACTGCCATTCTAGCATGTTCTAGGAAAGAATTAAAGCTTGAAAAGATTTCTTAAATAATTGGAGAATGTCGTTCCCCCCTTTTTTTCTGGTTCCCTTTTCTCTTGCCCTTCCCTGCAGTTGTAAGTTTTTGTTTCACCTTATGCATCTCACTGAGTTTTGGCAACATAGTCAGACTGGTTAACCTCCGCTTCATGTCAGTTTTGCTTTTCACTTCTTATGCTTTAGTTGCAGTGTTCCAGGGCAGCATGTCACTCCAAAGCTATTTGTATATATTAACAAGCATTTCTGCTAACATTACGGAGACTGTAATTAACATAACATTATGCTAGATTAGCATTATGCTAAATAAAGGCAACCCTTCACCCCAATTTCTTTTTTAAACCCCAAAATCTTTTTTACATCTAAACAGCCATATAATGTTATGACACATGATTAGTCTTAGTATTTTTTGGTGGACCTCACAAAATTATAACCTTTAACTGCATTTGGACCGCTTGTGGGTACTGCATAACGGTAAGTGTAGAAGCGCGGTATTGAAACAAAGTCTGGGTAAAAAGTTGTTTGGCTCGGAAAATGTAACCTCCATCCATGTAAGTAAATCATCGGGCTCATACCTTTACCATTGGACTTGTGTTTTACTTTGCAGTGAGAGTCTAAACCAGAAGAGGTAGTGAAAAGTGTTATACTAGACAGTATTTTACATATCTTAGTGCATGTTTATTTTTCTTCTAGCTTTTTAGAAAGAATTGACAGCGTCAGCATGGATGACTACACACCCACAGATCAGGTTAGTATAACTAATGGGGTAGGGTCTGAACCAAGACGCCCTTTCTTATTAATTCTTTATGTAATTCATTTTAGTCCCAACAGCAGCTGAAATAGGGCATACCACATAATATCAAAATACAGTCTAGCAGTGTAAGTAATGGATATTAAAGAAGAAGAGGCTTTTTGGTGGTGCGAGCTTGTCTTTTACTGTTATTATATATAGGTCGGTGATTCCTGTAATATGTCTGTTATTTCTTCTTGCTTTCCACTCTGTGTCCCACAAACAAAATGAAGGGAGCAGGAAACATAAACGTAAAAGCCTACGGTTTCCCTCACCAGCCTTCGCTACACAGAAGCAGAATTTTATTTCAATGGTGGAGGTGATGGAAACCCAGAGGGAGGCTTCCCATGTCCATCAGACAGGTCCTCCAGAGGCAGAAGCCTGCAGTGGATCTAGTGTCCAAATTCAGGGGAGAGCACTAGTGGCAGCAGCAGCCCTTGTGGACTTCTCTGCTGGCGTGCAGACACCTTCTTTCCAGCCTGTGCCCATCTGCCATGGGCAGGATAGTTTCTGTTTGAGCCTTATTTGCAGGACAGTACACGTTTTTCCCAGATGTCATGATAGAGTGCTCTAATGACAAACGCATTCAGGAAAGTTACGGCTGAAGTGGTGCAGCCTTGAAATAAGAAGGGGCTTCACCATGGTGCACGGCTTCGGCTGCCTTCCCTGAGCTCAGGCTGTGTGGTTTCCTTGGGCAGGATGTCTCTTCGGCAAACTTACTCTGAGGTTGTTATTTTTCAGTGCTGGTATCCCACTGTCATCTAGTAGTCTCAGCCAAGACTGTGGGCCACGTCATAAACTGCAAATACAGGTGGCAGAAGAGAATCCCTGCACTGGATAATTCAGTCTAACCATGCAAGGTGTATAACGGGTGGATGCCCTTAAAAAAGTACAATTGCCAAATCTCATTGTGCAGTCAGAGACTGAAATTCAGAGAAATGAAGTGACTTGCCAGAGATCACACAAGGAAGTATGCGGAGCAGAGCCTGTTCCTTCAGACCTAGTTCAGGTCTATAATCACAAGCCTGTCCAATTACTCTGACCATATCCTGGAATAGAAGGCAGTAAAAAGTAGTATGCGGTGTATTATTAGGTGAAACTTGTATAGTCGACCCAATATAGGATCAATAATTAAAGCCCTCAAGACATTTTCAGACCAAAGCAGTAGCAATGAGATTTACTCCGTCTAGACCTCACGGTCTGATTTTAGCATCGATACCACTCAGCTGGAGAGAGAAGTCAATGAAGCAAAGCCTCATTTTTGCTTTCATTATTTATGTTAGTGTTGGCCTGTTTGTTCCTGGGAGGCCTTTCTCTACCTGGAGCAGTCATTCATCATCTAGAAATTTTTCCTGATATTTCCTTTGGGAAGAAACGCCCTGTGTCTCCAAAGATCAGAAGAGGCTTTTGGTATTTGGCAGGCGGAAAACTTTTGCTCTAAAGGAGGGATTCTCTTTCGCTTTTGGGTTTTCATCCTGTTATGCTGTATGTCCTGCTGAATCAACTGGTAAAAATCACTACTTTCCTTTTTTCCTTTGCTTTCTTTAATTTTTTTTGCACCATCCCAAAATAATGACTGAGTCCAACAACAAATAAATGTCAGCAAGTGACAGAAAATGACAGTAACATATAAAATAACTAAAAAAATTAAATAAGTGGCCTTCAGCTGAGTTCATGCGGCTGTCAAAGCAGCCGAGGTTTGCCAGCTACCGGAGTACTTGAAACAGTAGATGGTAGGGTAGGGGAAAAAGGCAAGCTGTGCTTGGACTCTGCACCACTGACTGCCTCCCTCCTTCCCCGCTTTCGCAGCTGCTGCGTGGCAAAGAGAGCTAAGCTAGACCGACTGGCCCTTCCCTTGCCCCAGGAAGGGAGCGCTCCCCCGGCAGGCAGGCGTGCCGAGAGGTGGCTGCTCAGGGGGGGTTCATCCCCATCAGGCAGCCGGCAGCTTTCTCCGGCCTCCGATTTTGTTCTGCACCCACTGCCCGAGCAGCAGTGCTGGATAGTCAAGGTTAAAAATGCTACTGGTGATGACGATGGCACACGGTGAGCTAGTTGCCTGAGGTATGCATCATAAATTGCTTTTGCCTACTTCCTTTGAGAATCTAGGAAATTATTATTTTTTTAATTATTAAAAGAATGTTATTTAAGTTGTAAAGTATTGCTAGTTTGAAAAATAAGAAAGAAATGCCAGATTTACGTACAACCTAAATTCTGTTCCCCTGTGCTCTGTAATAGAGCTTTAATTACTCAGTCACAAGCTATTATTTCAATAGGATTCCTGTCTCATTCAATACAAAAGAGGGCAGAATTAAGGTTGCCTGGGCAACTGTAAATCTGGAGTTTTCTAACATTTGAATACTTGACTTTACAACATGAATAACACTTTTCTTAGTTTTATGTAAGTTCAGAATTCATTATCCACCTCACATACAAAATTGTATGACCATCAATAACAGGTTTCAGTGGGCAGTAAAGAGAATGTATATAGGGTATTCTGCTTTCTGAGTGTGCACAATCCAAATGCAGAGATGATGTTTGTGTATATCCACTGTGTCAGTATGGACAAATGCAGGTTTACCAACAAGTCTGATTGAACTTCAGTTAAATGGAACATTTAAGACTTTTCATGGAAAATAATATTCCATGCTTCTAAAAACAAAATGGGGTTAGAAAAAAACCTTGCTAATCAGCTTCTGTGTTCTCATTTCCAGGACCTGTTAAGATGCAGAGTGTTGACATCAGGGATTTTTGAAACAAGATTTCAAGTAGATAAAGTAAATTTCCAGTAAGTCTATTAGTAATAATTTATGAATATCATACTAATTTTTTAAGAACTTAGTTCAGATGTCTATGCTCATGTATGCTTGGTATAGTAGGTTTAGGGGGGGAGTTGGGGGTTTTTTGGGGTTTTTAGCTCTCTTTCCATAAGTCCTAGTAAAATTGCCTCACACTTTGCAAAAAGAGCTGATATTAGTTATGTGTATTAGTGATGCTCTATTGTGGGGTTGTCTGTTTTTACTAACTGGTTCACTGGTATAGCACTGTAAACTCATAAAATACTTTTGGGGATGAGATCTCACAGAAGTTAGTGGGAATGCTCCCACGAGTCAGACTTTGTACAGTGGGACGAGGAGAGTTAAACGTCTCCCTTATTCTGGAGGGCTGCAAGCTCTGTGTTTGTCAGTTTTACGCTATGTCTCTGTGAAACACCCGCCATCAGACTGCCTCCACTCACCGGTTCTTGACCAGAAAGGTGGCAACGCTGATGGGGCAGAGCTGCCCCCATGTCCTCCTCCTTACAGAGGCGCGCTCTCCCCACCACCCTTCAAAATATGCTGAAACCTGTCCTTGTTTATAGTACAGTAGGTCCAATCTTAAATGCCACATGCGTTTCTGTGGGCTGGAAAGGCCAACACTTGCCCTGGAAAAGAGTATATTTCTCATTTTATGGGTTCAGTAGCCTTCTCCTGGCAGAGCGGGGCAGGTGGAGCTGTGCAGCTCTCTGACATGCAGCGTGGCATCAGCAGATCTCTCTCCCCTTTGGGCGGTATTTTACTGCCGCTATCCTTGGGGCTGTCAGATTTTTAAACTGAACCCTTGTGCTGCATGCTTGGTGTGATTTTCCTAGTGCACATAAGTGATATAACATCCTATGGCTTTTTAACAGCATGTTTGATGTAGGTGGCCAGAGAGACGAGAGAAGAAAATGGATCCAATGCTTTAATGGTAAGTAAAAATATTCTATATTTTTATTTTGAACTTATTCTCTGAGGTGTGAGCAGCTTAGTATTCATATTCACACATGGTGTGTCACTAGTACGGGAGTCCAGTGTTATAGATATTTTCTTTGGGTATTTTTGGCGGTTTGGGGAGTAATGGCAGTGTTACCCC
This sequence comes from Aptenodytes forsteri, assembly GCF_000699145.1. Classification (NCBI taxonomy): domain Eukaryota; kingdom Metazoa; phylum Chordata; class Aves; order Sphenisciformes; family Spheniscidae; genus Aptenodytes; species Aptenodytes forsteri. The sequence goes on along the minus strand of NW_008795863.1, from coordinate 2,539,199 downwards.
AAGGAGTATGTGCTGGGATAACAGAGATGTTCTTTTCTCTCTCCTTTCTTTCGTGTGCTCTGCCCAGATGTCACGGCTATCATCTTCGTTGTGGCTTGCAGCAGCTACAACATGGTAATAAGGGAAGACAATAACACAAACAGACTACGGGAATCCCTGGACCTTTTCAAAAGTATCTGGAATAACAGGTAAAACATACCTCATTTCCCACCCACCCTCCCCAATTTAGCTACAGTTCAACTCCTTACAAAATAGGACTTCCCTTACTGTAAGCTCAGATCGCTTATTCAGAAAATGTCCAGGTAGGGCCAGGTCACAGGGTGCCCCCGCGGTGTGTACCCCTCCCCGGCGGGGGCCAGGGGCACAGGGACGGTGCACACAGCATTTCACCTCTGCTGCCAAAATGGTGCAGGGTGCGGGGACAGCTTGGAAAGGGCAAGCTTCCCTGTGCCGGCTGGCACGGCGGGAGCAGGGGGGACCCCTT